>NC_052176.1:383800-503395 GCF_902713615.1 Scyliorhinus canicula | reverse complement strand
ACTAGGGGCTTTTCACAGTGACTTCATTGAAGCCTACTCGTTACAATAAGCAATTTTCATTTTCACATTCACTGATGTCCCTCAATCCCCGCGAACGTTCTCGAAAATCTCCCTCGCACGCTCTCTACGAGACCTCAACGTCCTTCCCAAAGTGTTGAGGTCCACAATTTGACACAATCTTCTAACCGGTCATTTATAAGGCTCAGCAATAACTTCCTTGCCTTTTCTGTAGCCCACGCCTCCATTTATAAATTTCAAGAGTCCCTTATGCTTTCTAAACAGCCTAATTATCTCGACCCGCAGCCTTCAGAAACGCCAACCAACGGAAGGAGGGTCACAAACCGAGGCAGTTACTGACATGGGAGGTGTCGGGAGACACACGGGGAAGTTGCAGAGCTGGCTGCGAGGCCAGTGGCCAGGTATTCAGCACATTGCGTGTTTGGGAAGAATGAATTGCCCCCCAACTCGCCTTGTCCGTAACAGGAACATAGCAACTGCAGCGTGAAAGTCAGCGAGTCTGCATGTCCCACTTCCTGGAGCTACTTTGAACTGGTCTCATTGCCAAATTAACTTTTTAAACGAGGTATAGAGGCAGTGGGGCAGGTGACAAAAAGAAGGTTCTTAGCAACAGTATCAGGCACGGTGGCGCAGTGGTTAGCACTGCTGCCTCACGGGGGGGTGATACGGTGGGGCAGTGAGTTAGCACTGCTGCCTCACAGGGGGGGTGATACGGTGGCGCAGTGAGTTAGCACTGCTGCTTCACGGGGGGGCGACACAGTGGCGCAGTGGTTAGCACTGCTGCTTCACGGGGGGGCGACACAGTGGCGCAGTGGTTGGCACTGCTGCTTCACAGGGGGGGGCGACACGTTGGCGCAGTGGTTAGCACTGCTGCCTCACCGGGGGGGCGACACGTTGGCGCAGTGGTTAGCACTGCTGCCTCACGGGGGGGGGGCGACACGTTGGCGCAGTGGTTAGCACTGCTGCCTCACCGGGGGGGGGCGACACGTTGGCGCAGTGGTTAGCACTGCTGCTTCACATGGGCGACACGGTGGCACAGTGGTTAGCACTGCTGCCTCACGTGGGGCGCCTCGGTGACACAGTGGTTAGCCCTGCAGCCTCACGGCGCCGAGGACCCGGGTTCGATCCCGGCCCTGGGTCACTGTCCGTGTGGAGTTTGCACATTCTCCCCGTGTCTGCGTGGGTTTCGCCCCCACAACCCAAAGATGTGCCGGGTAGGTGAATTGGCCACGCTAAATTGCCCATTAATTAGGAAGAAAAGAATTGGGTACTCTAAATTTATTTTAAAAAGGAACCGAGAGGTTACAAGCAACAGGAAAAACTGAACAGACAGAGGCTGTGGAAGAGAGGAGTCTGAGGGGCAATCTGAAATATTTAAAACAGTGATAGAGTTCTGCAGGTTGCGGGCCGAGATATTTCCACTTGGGGTGGAGACCAGAGGCAGTCACAAATAAACCCAATTGGGAATTCAATATGTACCCTGAACCCCCTCCTGGCCACTCCCAAGTTACAGTGCTATAAACGGTGAAACAGACAGGGACAGAGGTTCAGCTGGAGGCCATTCAGCCCCTCCTGGGCCAGTCCCACCATTCTGTCAGAGCGTGGCCAATCTGTAGCTGAATTCTAACCTGTCGCAAAATAAACCGACGCAGACGTGGAAAGTTTTACCCAGCACGATATCGAGAGTGATAGGTATCTCAGCCTCTCCAGGGATGACCTCTGTTAAATTTCCCTTTAACCTTCTCTGTTCTGAATCCCAACTCTCTCTCTACATTTTTTTATTAAATGTATTTAATTACAAACATGTATCAAAACAAGTTATAACAAATAAACACCCCGGGAAACATACGTCCCAACAATCAGCGAAACGGTCTGTACAGATTTTCTCCCCTTTTTCCACCCCCCCTCCCCATCACCCCCACCCCCCTCCCCTGGTGACGAACAGCTCCTCAAACACGGTCACAAACATCCCCCACCTTTTCTCAAACCCCCCCCTGCTGATTCCCTTAACTCATACTTTATCTTCTAAAACCGCAGGAGGTTGTACAGGTCACCCAACCAAGCTGCTACCCCCGGTGGCGATGCGACCGCCACTCCAGCAAAATTCACCGCCGTGCAATCAGAGAGGCGAAGGCCAAGACATCGGCCTTCCTCCTCTCCATGAGCTCCGGCTTCTCTGAAATCCCAAATATCGCCACCAAAGGGTCCGGGTACACTCCCTCCTCCACTATCCTGGCTAAGACCGCGAACACTCCCGCCCAGAATCTTCCCAATTTTCCGCAACCCCAAAACATGTGCGTGTGATTCGCTGGCCCCCGCCCACACCTCTCACAGTCATCTGCTACCCCCTGAAAGAACCCACTCATTCTCACCCGAGTCATATGCAGCCTGTGCACCACCTTAAACTGTATCAGGCTCATCCTCGCACAAGAGGAGGTCCCGTTTACCCTACGCAGTGCCTCACTCCATACTCCCCAATTGATCTCCATTCCCAACTCCGCTTCCCATTTCTCCTTGATCGTCACCACCTGCTCGCCTCCCTGCTCCCCCAGCCACTTATATATATCCCCAATTCTTCCCCCCCCCTTCCACATCCAGAAGCAGCAGTCGCTCCAGCAGGGTGTATCCCGGCAATCAAGGGAACCCCTTCCAGACCTTTCCTGCAAAGTCCCTAACCTGCAGATACCTGAGTTCACTCCCCCTCTCACACAGAGAGAGAGCGAGAGAGACAGAGACAGAGAGAGACAGAGACAGAGAGAGAGACAGAGAGAGAAACAGAGAGAGAGGCTGAGAGACAGAGAGAGAGACTGAGAAAGAGACAGAGAGAGAGGCTGAGAGACAGAGAGAGAGAGAGACAGAGAGAGAGAGACAGAGAGAGAGGCAGAGAGACAGACAGAGAGAGACACAGAGAGAGGCAGAGAGAGAGAGACAGAGAGAGAGAGAGACAGAGAGAGAGCGACAAAGAGAGAGAGAGACAGGGAGACAGAGAGACAGAGAGAGAGACAGGGAGAGAGACAGAGAGAGAGGGAGAGACAGAGAGAGAGACAGAGAGAGAGAGGGAGAGAGAGACAGAGAGAGAGAGGGAGAGACAGAGAGAGGGAGACAGAGAGACAGATACAGAGAGACAGAGGGGGAGAGAGACAGAGAGCAGGGGGGGAAGAGGACAGAGAGAGAGAGGGAGAGACAGAGAGAGGGAGAGACAGAGGAGAAGACAGACAGAGACAGAGAGCAGAGACGACAGAGAGAGAGGAGAGAGACAGAGAGAAGGAGAAGAGACAGAGAGAGACAGACAGAGAGAGAGGGAGAGACAGAGAGAGAGAGAGACAGAGAGAGAGAGGGAGAAGAGAGACAGAGAGAGAGAGGAGGAGACAGAGAGAGAGACAGAGACAGAGTACAGAGAGACAGAGGAGGAGAGAGA
This sequence comes from Scyliorhinus canicula, assembly GCF_902713615.1. Lineage (NCBI taxonomy): Eukaryota > Metazoa > Chordata > Chondrichthyes > Carcharhiniformes > Scyliorhinidae > Scyliorhinus > Scyliorhinus canicula. The sequence continues at coordinate 499,959 of NC_052176.1, read as the reverse complement.
AGAGAGGAGAGAAGCGAGAGAGGAGACAGAGACAGAGAGAGGAGACGGAGAGAGGGGAGAGACAGAGAGAGGAGACAGAGAGAGAGAGACAGAGAGAGGAGACAGAGAGAGAGGAGAGACAGAGAGAGTGAGAGAGCAGAGAGAGAGAGAGACAGAGAGAGAGGGAGGAAGAGACAGAGAGAGAGAGAGAAGACAGAGAGAGAGAGAGAGGAGAGACAGAGAGGAGAGACAGAGAGAGAGGGAGAGACAGAGAGAGAGAGACAGAGAGAGAGAGAGAGAGAGACAGAGAGAGAGAGACAGAGAGAGAGAGAATAGTGGTTCAAGAACATTCCATAACCTCTGGAATTCCAAACGAGCTTCACAGGGGCTGGTTTAGCACAGGGCTAAATCGCTGGCTTTGAAAGCAGACCAAGGCAGGCCAGCAGCACGGTTCGATTCCCGTACCAGCCTCCCCGAACAGGCGCCGGAATGTGGCGACTAGGGGCTTTTCACAGTAACTTCATTTGAAGCCGACTAGTGACAATAAGCCATTTTCATTTCATTTCATTTTCAGTCAATGAAGAACTTTCAAAGTGCGGCCGTGAACGTAAATGAGGGAGTGCAGCAGCTAATTTGTGGACAGAAAGCGCTCCCAGCCAACAATGTGTTAATGACGCAGATCTAATGTTTCTGGGGGGAGATTGAAGACTAAATGTTGGCCCTTGGAAATGGGGAGGCAGACCCTGCTCTTCCATCAGGGGTGACGATTGGATCTGGGTACTGACCCTCTGACAGTGCGGCACTCCCTCAGTACTGACCCTCTGACAGTGCAGTACTCCCTCAGTACTGACCCTCTGACAGTGCGGCACTCCCTCAGTACTGACCCTCTGACAGTGCAGCACTCCCTCAGTACTGACCCTCTGACAGTGCGGCACTCCCTCAGTACTGACCCTCTGACAGTGCGGCGGTCCCTCAGTACTGACCCTCTGACAGTGCGGCACTCCCTCAGTACTGACCCTCTGACAGTGCGGCGGTCCCTCAGTACTGACCCTCTGACAGTGCGGAGCTCCCTCAGTACTGACCCTCTGACAGTGCAGCGCTCCCTCAGTACTGACCCTCTGACAGTGCGGCTCCCTCAGTACTGACCCTCTGACAGTGCGGCACTCCCTCAGTACTGACCCTCTGACAGTGCGGCACTCCCTCAGTACTGACCCTCTGACAGTGCGGCACTCCCTCAGTACTGACCCTCTGACAGTGCGGCACTCCCTCAGTACTGACCCTCTGACAGTGCGGCACTCCCTCAGTACTGACCCTCTGACAGTGCAGCACTCCCTCAGTACAGACCCTCTGACAGTGCGGCACTCCCTCAGTACTGACCCTCTGACAGTGCGGCACTCCCTCAGTACTGACCCTCTGACAGTGCGGCACTCCCTCAGTACTGACCCTCTGACAGTGCGGCCCTCCCTCAGTACTGACCCTCTGACAGTGCGGCACTCCCTCAGTACTGACCCTCTGACAGTGCGGCACTCCCTCAGTACTGACCCACTGACAGTGCGGCACTCCCTCAGTACTGACCCTCTGACAGTGCAGCACTCCCTCAGTACAGACCCTCTGACAGTGCGGCACTCCCTCAGCACTGACCCTCTGACAGTGCGGCACTCCCTCAGTACTGACCCTCTGACAGTGCGGCACTCCCTCAGTACTGACCCTCTGACAGTGCGGCACTCCCTCAGTACTGACCCTCTGACAGTGCGGCGGTCCCTCAGTACTGACCCTCTGACAGTGCGGAGCTCCCTCAGTACTGACCCTCTGACAGTGCGGCGCTCCCTCAGTACTGACCCTCTGACAGTGCGGCACTCCCTCAGTACTGACCCTCTGACAGTGCGGAGCTCCCTCAGTACTGACCCTCTGACAGTGCAGCGCTCCCTCAGTACTGACCCTCTGACAGTGCGGCTCCCTCAGTACTGACCCTCTGACAGTGCGGCACTCCCTCAGTACTGACCCTCTGACAGTGCGGCACTCCCTCAGTACTGACCCTCTGACAGTGCGGCACTCCCTCAGTACTGACCCTCTGACAGTGCGGCACTCCCTCAGTACTGACCCTCTGACAGTGCGGCACTCCCTCAGTACTGACCCTCTGACAGTGCAGCACTCCCTCAGTACAGACCCTCTGACAGTGCGGCACTCCCTCACTACTGACCCTCTGACAGTGCGGCACTCCCTCAGTACTGACCCTCTGACAGTGCGGCACTCCCTCAGTACTGACCCTCTGACAGTGCGGCCCTCCCTCAGTACTGACCCTCTGACAGTGCGGCACTCCCTCAGTACTGACCCTCTGACAGTGCGGCACTCCCTCAGTACTGACCCACTGACAGTGCGGCACTCCCTCAGTACTGACCCTCTGACAGTGCAGCACTCCCTCAGTACAGACCCTCTGACAGTGCGGCACTCCCTCAGCACTGACCCTCTGACAGTGCGGCACTCCCTCAGTACTGACCCTCTGACAGTGCGGCACTCCCTCAGTACTGACCCTCTGACAGTGCGGCACTCCCTCAGTACTGACCCTCTGACAGTGCGGCGGTCCCTCAGTACTGACCCTCTGACAGTGCGGAGCTCCCTCAGTACTGACCCTCTGACAGTGCGGCGCTCCCTCAGTACTGACCCTCTGACAGTGCGGCACTCCCTCAGTACTGACCCTCTGACAGTGCGGCACTCCCTCAGTACTGACCCTCTGACAGTGCAGCGCTCCCTCAGTACTGACCCTCTGACAGTGCGGCCTCCCTCAGTACTGACCCTCTGACAGTGCAGCACTACCTCAGTACTGACCCTCTGACAGTGCGGCACTCCCTCAGTACTGACCCTCTGACAGTGCGGCACTCCCTCAGTACTGACCCTCTGACAGTGCGGCACTCCCTCAGTACTGACCCTCTGACAGTGCGGCACTCCCTCAGTACTGACCCTCTGACAGTGCAGCACTCCCTCAGTACAGACCCTCTGACAGTGCGGCACTCCCTCAGTACTGACCCTCTGACAGTGCGGCACTCCCTCAGTACTGACCCTCTGACAGTGCGGCACTCCCTCAGTACTGACCCTCTGACAGTGCGGCCCTCCCTCAGTACTGACCCTCTGACAGTGCGGCACTCCCTCAGTACTGACCCTCTGACAGTGCGGCACTCCCTCAGTACTGACCCACTGACAGTGCGGCACTCCCTCAGTACTGACCCTCTGACAGTGCAGCACTCCCTCAGTACAGACCCTCTGACAGTGCGGCACTCCCTCAGCACTGACCCTCTGACAGTGCGGCACTCCCTCTGTACTGACTCTCTGACAGTGCGGCACTCCCTCAGTACTGACCCTCTGACAGTGCGGCGCTCCCTCAGTACCGACCCTCTGACAGTGCGGCACTCCCTCAGTAATGACCCTCTGACAGTGCAGCACTCCCTCAGTACTGACCCTCTGACAGTGCGGCACTCCCTCAGTACTGACCCTCTGACAGTGCAGCACTCCCTCAGTACTGACCCTCTGACAGTGCGGCGCTCCCTCAGTACTGACCCTCTGACAGTGCGGCACTCCCTCAGTACTGACCCTCTGACAGTGCGGCACTCCCTCAGCACTGACCCTCTGACAGTGCGGCACTCCCTCAGTACTGACCCTCTGACAGTGCGGCACTCCCTCAGTACTGACCCTCTGACAGTGCCGCATTCCCTCAGTACTGACCCTCTGACAGTGCGGGTCTCCCTCAGTACTGACCCTCTGACAGTGCAGCACTCCCTCAGTACTGACCCTGCAGGGCATCCCTCAGTACTGACCTCTGACAGTGCGGCACTCCCTCAGTACTGACCCTCTGACAGTGCGGCACTCCCTCAGTACTGACCCTCTGACAGTGCGGCACTCCCTCAGCACTGACCCTCTGACAGTGCGGCACTCCCTCAGTATTGACCCTCTGACAGTGCGGCACTCCCTCAGTACTGACCCTCTGACAGTGCGGCACTCCCTCAGTACTGACCCTCTGACAGTGCGGCACTCCCTCAGTACTGACCCTCTGACAGTGCGGCACTCCCTCAGTACTGACCCTCTGACAGTGCGGCACTCCCTCAGTACTGACCCTCTGACAGTGCGGCACTCCCTCAGTACTGACCCTCTGACAGTGCGGCTCCCTCAGTACTGACCCTCTGACAGTGCGGCACTCCCTCAGTACTGACCCTCTGACAGTGCAGCACTCGCTCAGTACTGACCCTCTGACAGTGCGGCACTCCCTCAGCACTGACCCTCTGACAGTGCGGCACTCCCTCAGTACTGACCCACCCACTGGGCGGCGCTCCCTCAGTACTGACCCTCTGACAGTGCGGCCCTCCCTCAGTACTGACCCTCTGACAGTGCGGCACTCCCTCAGTACTGACCCTCTGACAGTGCGGCGCTCCCTCAGTACTGACCCTCTGACAGTGCGGCACTCCCTCAGTACTGACCCTCTGACAGTGCGGCACTCCCTCAGTACTGACCCTCTGACAGTGCGGCACTCCCTCAGTACTGACCCTCTGACAGTGCAGCACTCCCTCAGTACTGACCCTCTGACAGTGCGGCACTCCCTCAGTACTGACCCTCTGACAGTGCGGCACTCCCTCAGTACTGACCCTCTGACAGTGCGGCACTCCCTCAGTATTGACCCTCTGACAGTGCGGCGCTCCCTCAGTACTGACCCTCTGACAGTGCAGCACTCCCTCAGTACTGACCCTCTGGCAGTGCGGCACTCCCTCAGTACTGACCCTCTGACAGTGCGGCACTCCCTCAGTACTGACCCTCTGACAGTGCGGCACTCCCTCAGTACTGACCCTCTGACAGTGCAGCACTCCCTCAGTACTGACCCTCTGACAGTGCGGCACTCCCTCAGTACTGACAGTGCGGCACTCCCTCAGTACTGACCCTCTGACAGTGCGGCACTCCCTCAGTACTGACCCTCTGACAGTGCGGCACTCCCTCAGTACTGACCCTCTGACAGTGCAGCGCTCCCTCAGTACTGACCCTCTGACAGTGCGGCACTCCCTCAGTACTGACCCTCTGACAGTGCGGCGCTCCCTCAGTACTGACCCTCTGATAGTGCGGCACTCCCTCAGTACTGACCCTCTGACAGTGCGGCACTCCCTCAGTACTGACCCTCTGACAGTGCGGCACTCCCTCAGTACTGACCCTCTGACAGTGCGGCACTCCCTCAGTACTGACCCTCTGACAGAGCAGCACTCCCTCAGTACTGACCCTCTGACAGTGCGGCACTCCCTCGGTACTGACCCTCTGACAGTGCGGCACTCCCTCAGTACTGACACTCTGACAGTGCGGCACTCCCTCAGTACTGACCCTCTGACAGTGCGGCACTCCCTCAGTACTGACCCTCTGACAGTGCGGCACTCCCTCAGTACTGACCCTCTGACAGTGCGGCACTCCCTCAGTACTGACCCTCTGACAGTGCGGCACTCCCTCAGTACTGACCCTCTGACAGAGCAGCACCCCCTCAGTACTGACCCTCTGACAGTGCAGCGCTCCCTCAGTACTGACCCTCTGACAGTGCGGCACTCCCTCAGTACTGACCCTCTGACAGTGTGGCACTCCCTCAGTACTGACCCTCTGACAGTGCAGCTCTCCCTCAGAAATGGCGCTGGAATGTTGGTTTAGGTTATATGGTCACATCTCTGCGATGTGAGTGGGACACACACAGCGGTCATACTTCAAAAGTAGTTAATTGGTTGTAAAGCCGTTCAGTCTGTCCTCGCGACAACAGAGCGGTCAGTGACATTCTGTCTTTCTACACAACGATATGCTTACAATGGCACACAAAATCTGTCAATAGTGACGCAGCGCAATGGCTGCGGAATGGGCCACGATTCAGGCAAGGAGTGAGAGAGAGTTGTCTCACTGAGCTGGGAGGAGAACATCTTATATATTGGAACTGCCAGTCTGTGCGAGGCATTTCACAAGAGACTACAACTAAGAGCAGGGAGCAGTTTTATCTTTCAGTGTCGGAGACACTTGATACCGACACATGCCCACCCATTCAGGCTCTGAGGCGACGACGCTGGTGGAACACTTGCCTTCCGTTTGCTGAATCTCTCCTCCTGCCCCGCGACTCTCTGCTCTCTAAAATCCACCGCACCGCTGTCCTCTCTTTTTTTTTAACCATCTCTGGGAACCCCACAAGAGAGTTGTGGATAACCTCGCCTTCTTCTGGCCGAGATTACTGCGCGATTACTGCGCCGACCCACACAGAAAACGAGCAGACACACACTGTTGTACCTTTTTCAAATGTCATGGCACAAGAACGTTGCTGTAATATGCGGCTTCAAGCCCTGCATCTACGGCAGAAATGAGTGTGCATGTTCTCGGGAACCTGAGGGAGGGAGAGAGAATCACGTGGCCCACACAGTGCACAGTAAATGCTCACAGTGAGCAGGGAGCTGGCACAGCAAGCGCCTTTCAAGGCGCTGTGTATACACATGTTTATCGTGCAGTGGCGAATGCCTACCATCAAATGCTAACCAATCACAGTCTCCCTAAGCCAATAGCCTAAACACAGTGTGACTGGGACAATAACCCCATCATGGAATCAGGAGAAGGATGCCGTTCCGCCCACCGAGTCTACACCGGCCCTTGGAAAGAGCACCCAACTTAAGCCCCACGCCTCCACCCCATCCCTGCAACCCAGTAACCCCACTCAGCCATTTTTGGACACTAAGGGGCAATTTATCACGGCCAATCCACCTAATCTGCGCATCCTTGGACTGTGGGAGGAAACCGGAGCACCCGGAGGAAACCCACGCAGACACGGGGAGAACGTGCAGACTCCGCACAGACAGTGACCCAAGCCGGGAATCGAACCTGGGACCCTGGCGCTGTGAAACAACAGTGCTAACCACTGTGCTACCGTGCTGTGCTACCGTCTGTGAAACAATAACGCAATCACAGTGTGTGTGAGACACAGGGTGTACTAGATTCCTCAGCGACTGGGCCTCGGACTGATCTGTTCCCTGTAAGAACATTATTCACAACACCCTATCCTGCCCTTGTTTGGCCCCTTGTTCCGCACTGTAACCAATCACTGTTTGTCGATGTACCATTTGTCAATGTTCTCTGTGGATTATTCATTTATCTACTATGTACGTACTGTGTACATTCACCCTGACTCAGAAAAATACTTTTCACTGTACATGTGACAATAAATATCAATCAATCAATCAATAAGCCAATCGCAGTGTCTGAGACAATAATCCAATCACAGTGTGTTTGACAATAACCCAATCACAGTGTCCGAGACAATAACCCAATCACAGTGTGTGTGACAATAACCCAATCACAGTGTGTCAGAGACAATAACCCAATCACAGTGTGTGTGACAATAACCCAATCACAGTGTGTCAGAGACAATAACCCAATCACAGTGTGTGTGACAATAACCCAATCACAGTGTGTGTGACAATAACCCAATCACAGTGTGTGTGACAATAACCCAATCACAGTGTGTGAGACAATAACCCAATCACAGTGTGTGTGACAATAACCCAATCATAGTGTGTTTGAGACAATAACCCAATCACAGTGTGTGAGACAATAACCCAATCACAGTGTGTGAGACAATAACCCAATCACAGTGTGTGTGACAATAACCCAATCACAGTGTGTGTGACAATAACCCAATCACAGTGTCCGTGACAATAACCCAATCACAGTGTGTGTGACAATAACCCAATCACAGTGTCCGTGACAATAACCCAATCACAGTGTGTGAGACAATAACCCAATCACAGTGTGTGTGACAATAACCCAATCACAGTGTGTGTGACAATAACCCAATCACAGTGTGTGTGACAATAACCCAATCACAGTGTGTGAGAGACAATAACCCAATCACAGTGTGTGTGACAATAACCCAATCACAGTGTGTGTGACAATAACCCAATCACAGCGTGTGTGACAATAACCCAATCACAGTGTGAGAGACAATAACCCAATCACAGTGTGTCAGAGACAATAACCCAATCACAGTGTGTGTGACAATAACCCAATCACAGTGTGTGTGACAATAACCCAATCACAGTGTGTGAGAGACAATAACCCAATCACAGTGTGTGTGACAATAACCCAATCACAGTGTGTGTGTGACAATAACCCAATCACAGCGTGTGAGAGACAATAACCCAATCACAGTGTGTGTGACAATAACCCAATCACAGTGTGTCAGAGACAATAACCCAATCACAGTGTGTGTGTGACAATAACCCAATCACAGTGTGTCAGAGACAATAACCCAATCACAGTGTGTGAGACAATAACCCAATCACAGTGTGTGAGACAATAACCCAATCACAGTGTGTGTGACAATAACCCAATCACAGTGTGTGTGACAATAACCCAATCACAGTGTGTGTGACAATAACCCAATCACAGTGTGTGTGACAATAACCCAATCACAGTGTGTGTGACAATAACCCAATCACAGTGTGTGTGACAATAACCCAATCACAGTGTGTGAGACAATAACCCAATCACAGTGTGTGAGACAATAACCCAATCACAGTGTGTGTGACAATAACCCAATCACAGTGTCCGTGACAATAACCCAATCACAGTGTGTGAGACAATAACCCAATCACAGTGTGTGAGACAATAACCCAATCACAGTGTGTCAGAGACAATAACCCAATCACAGTGTGTGTGACAATAATCCAATCACAGTGTGTGTGACAACCCAATCACAGTGTGTGTGACAATAACCCAATCACAGTGTGTGAGACAATAACCCAATCACAGTGTCTGAGACAATAACCCAATCACAGTGTGTGAGACAATAACCCAATCACAGTGTGTGAGACAATAACCCAATCACAGTGTGTGAGACAATAACCCAATCACAGTGTGTCAGAGACAATAACCCAATCACAGTGTGTGTGACAATAACCCAATCACAGTGTGTGTGACAATAACCCAATCACAGTGTGTGAGACAATAACCCAATCACAGTGTCCGAGACAATAACCCAATCACAGTGTGTGAGACAATAACCCAATCACAGTGTGTGAGACAATAACCCAATCACAGTGTGTGAGACAATAACCCAATCACAGTGTGTGAGACAATAACCCAATCACAGTGTGTGAGACAATAACCCAATCACAGTGTGTGTGACAATAACCCAATCACAGTGTGTCAGAGACAATAACCCAATCACAGTGTGTGTGACAATAATCCAATCACAGTGTGTGTGACAATAACCCAATCACAGTGTGTGTGACAATAACCCAATCACAGTGTCCGAGACAATATCCCAATCACAGTGCGTGTGACAATAACCCAATCACAGTGTCCGAGACAATAACCCAATCACAGTGTGTCCCTGATACAGTAAGCCAATCACAGTGTCCGAGACAATAACCCAATCACAGTGTGTCCCTGATACAGTAAGCCAATCACAGTGTCCGAGACAATAACCCAATCACAGTGTGTCCCTGATACAGTAAGCCAATCACAGCTTCCCTCCGAATACCCTTCATTGGTGCCCGTTGTGCCAAATCATGCCCCCAATTCCTGTTCGCACCGCATTTCGTCCCATCCCATTGGTCAATGTTGAGGCAGATGTTCAAACCACTGACCTTTCCGATGTTATAAGCACGTTCCCTTCCCTCGGCCAGATATTGCATTTCTGTCGCGTTGGTATCTGCCTTTCCATTTCAATCACGTAATCCCCACCTGGCGCTGCGGAGAAAAGAGGAGATTGAGACTTAGGAGAAGTAGAGAACAATGAAGAGAAATGATTTGCTGTCGCCGATCCGAGATTCAGCACTGGATGGCTTCCCTTTCTAACCCTGCCTTCCTTCACCCGGTCCATTGCCCTGTATCTGACAGCATTTAAGGTGCAGATCCAGCTACTTTTTGAAAGAGTTTCGGGTCTCTGCCTCCACCACCAACTCGGGCAGCGAATTCCAGACCCCCGCTACCCTCGGCGTAAAAACATTCTTCCTCGTCTCCCCTCTACACCTCCTGAATCTCTGTCCCTTGGTTCTAGAATTCTCCACCAGGGGAAACAATTTTATCCTGCCCACTCTATCTCTTCCCCTCATGATTTTGTGCACCTCAATTGTCACCCCCTCGTCCTTCTCTGTTCCAAGGAAAATAATCCCAAACTATCCAATCTCTCCTCGTAGCTACACTTTTCCATCCCTGGCTACATTCTTGTAAACCTCCTCTGCACTCTCTCCAATAACATCCTTCCTGTAATGTGGTGCCCAGAGCTGCCCACAATACTCCAGCTGAATGAAATGAAATGAAAATCGCTTATTGTCACGAGTAGGCTTCAATGAAGTTACTGTGAAAAGCCCCTAGTCGCCACATTCCGGCGCCTGTCCGGGGAGGCTGGTACGGGAATCGAACCGTGCTGCTGGCCTGCTTGGTCTGCTTTAAAAGCCAGCGATTTAGCCGAGTGAGCTAAACCAGCCCCTAACCCAGCTGTGGTCTCGCCAGTGTTTTAGACAATTCCGACATTATATCCTTACTTTTATATTCTATGCCCCTGCCAATGATGTGGAGATGCTGGCATTGGACTGGGGTGAGCACAGTAAGAAGTCTTACAACACCAGGTTAAAGTCCAACAGGTTTGTTTCAAACACGAGCTTTCGGAGCACTGCTCCTTCCTCAGGTGAATGAAGAGGTCTGTTCCAGAAACATATATATAGACAAATTCAAAGATGCAAGGCAATGCTTACAATGCAAACATTTTCAGGTAATCAAGTCTGTACAGATCCAGAGATAGGGGTAACCCCAGGTTAAAGAGGTGTGAGTTGTCTCAAGCCAGGACAGTTGGTAGGATTTTGCAAGCCTAGGCCAGATGGTGGGGGGTGAATGTAATGCGACATGAATCCCAGGTCCCGGTTGAGGCCGTACTCATGTGTGCGGAACTTGGCTATCAGTTTCTGCTCAGCGATTCTGCGTTGTCGCGTGTCCTGAAGGCCGCCTTGGAGAACGCTTACCCGGAGATCAGAGGCTGAATGCCCTTGACTGCTGAAGTGTTCCCCGACTGGAAGGGAACATTCCTGCCGGGCGATTGTCGCGCGATGTCCGTTCATTCGTTGTCGCAGTGTCTGCATGGTCTCACCAACGTACCACGCCTCGGGACATCCTTTCTGCCAATGAAGGCTACCATTCCATCTGCTTTCTCAACAACCTTGTCTACTTGAGCTGCTGCCTTTATGGACCTTTGTACCTGTCTGCCAAGATCTCTCACATCATCGACCTCTCTTAGTAAATTCCCATTTATTCTGTACTCCTGACAACTGTTTGACTTCCCGAAATGCATGACCTCACACTTCTCTATGCTAAATTCCATCTGCCACTTTATCGCCCACTCCACCAACCCATGTATGTTGTTTTGATGATTATAATAATAATCTTTATTGTCACAAGTAGGCTTACATTAACACTGCAATGAAGTTACTGTGAATTAGCTATCCTCTACGCTGTCCACCCCTCGACTAATCTTAGTGTCATCTGCAAATTTCCCAATCGTGCTGCCCACGTTCACGTCCAAATCGCTAATATATAACACAGTCAGGCTCTCACCACTGAGCCCTGTGGAACACCACTTCAAACACCTTTCCATTCACAAGGGCAGCCATTGACCGCTACACTTTGTTTCCAGTTGCTATGCCAGTTTTTTTATCCAGTTTGCCACATTCCCTGTAAACCATGGGCTTTCACTTTCTTGACCAATCTGCCATGTGGGACCTTGTCAAACATCCTGCTGAAATCTATGTACACCACATCCACTGCACTACCCTCATCAACCCTTCTTGTCACTTCCTCAAAGAATTCAATCAAATTTGTGAGGCAAGACCTTCCTTTAACAAATCCATGCTGACTATCGCTGACTAGTGCAGGCCTGTCTATGTGACAGTTAATCCTGTCTCTCAGGATTGATTCTAGTAACTTGCCCACCACTGACGTAAGACTAACTGGCCTATGATTGTTCGTCATATCCTTCGATTCCTTTTTGAACAACGGGGCCACATTTGCATTTCTCCAGTTGACTGGTACCTCCCCTGTGTCTAGTGAGGATTGGATATTCATCCTCAGAGAATCTGCTATCTCCTCCCTGACCTCCTTCCGTAAGCTCGGAAACAATCCATCCGGCCCTGGCGACTTATCAACTTTTGTTTTTTTTTAATTTAGAGTACCCAATTCTTTTTCTTCCAATCAAGGGACAATTTAGCATGTCCAATCCACCTACCCTGCACACCCTCTACCCATCTTGGGGTTGTGGGGGTGAGACCCACGCAAACACGGGGAGAATGTGCACACTCCACACGGACAGTGACCCAGAGCCAGGATTCGCCTGTTTCAACTTATCCATCATACAAAGTGGGGGAAAAGGGGCATGTATGGAGCGAGTTCCACGGAGCAGCCGGAATGGACTGGAATTCCAGCATTTCACAGTCTGGACCCCTTTCTAGGCCCTCCCATTTACCCCACTTTCCGAGGCTATTTCTGCAATAAGGTTTCTGCTAAATGAATCAGGTAACGGCCTGTACCTGTTCTTGTTTCCTTTATCACTTCCATAATCTCCAACAAACAACAATTCTGGAAATGCCCAACAGACGTGTCGGGCATTGTGGAGCTCAATTCAAACCACAGATCGTCAACAAGAAGCATTAACCCTGTTTACCTTTCCATCGGTGATGCCAAACACCCTGAGTATAATTATAATAATATAATAATCACTTATTGTCACGAGTAGGCTTCAATGACGTTACTGTGTCGCCACATTCCGGTGCCTATTCGGGGAGGCTGGTACGGGAATTGAACACAAGGCTGGTCTTGTTCTGCATTACAAGCCAGCTGTTTAGCCCACTGTGCTAAACCAGCCCCCATGTCCAGCCCATTCTGTTTTATTACTGATTCTCTTTTTAACCAGAAAATCTGTTACAAGAGTGAGTCTCCTTCACTGCTCGCACAACTGCTCATAATATCTCTTATCTCTTGCTGACCCTCTGACAGTGCGGCACTCCCTCAGTACTGACCCTCTGACAGTGCGGCACTCCCTCAGTTCTGACCCTCTAACAGTGCGGCACTCCCTCAGTGCTGACCCTCTGACAGTGCGGCACTCCCTCAGTCCTGACCCTCTGACAGTGCAGCACTCCCTCAGTGCTGACCCTCTGACAGTGCGGCACTCCCTCAGTTCTGACCCTCTGACAGTGCGGCACTCCCTCAGTACTGACCCTCTGACAGTGCAGCACTGCCTCAGTACTGACCCTCTGACAGTGCGGCACTCCCTCAGTACTGACCCTCTGACAGTGCGGCACTCCCTCAGTACTGACCCTCTGACAGTGCGGCACTCCCTCAGCACTGACCCTCTGACAGTGCGGCACTCCCTCAGTACTGACCCTCTGACAGTGCGGCACTCCCTCAGTACTGACCCTCTGACAGTGCAGCACTCCCTCAGTACTGACCCTCTGACAGTGCGGCACTCGCTCAGTACTGACCCACTGACAGTGCAGCACTCCCTCAGTACTGACCCTCGGACAGTGCGGTACTCCCTCAGTACTGACCCTCTGACAGTGCGGCACTCCCTCAGTACTGACCCTCTGACAGTGCGGCACTCGCTCAGTACTGACCCACTGACAGTGCAGCACTCCCTCAGTACTGACCCTCGGACAGTGCGGCACTCCCTCAGTACTGACCCTCTGACAGTGCAGCACTCCCTCAGTACTGACCCTCTGACAGTGCGGCACTCCCTCAGTACTGACTCTCTGACAGTGCGGCACTCCCTCAGAACTGACCCTCTGACAGTGCAGCACTCCCTCAGTACTGACCCTCTGACAGTGCGGCACTGCCTCAGTACTGACCCTCTGACAGTGCGGCACTCCCTCAGTACTGACCCTCTGACAGTGCGGCACTCCCTCAGTACTGACCCTCTGACAGTGCGGCACTCCCTCAGTACTGACCCTCTGACAGTGCGGCACTCCCTCAGTACTGACCCTCTGACAGTGCGGCACTCCCTCAGTACTGACCCTCTGACAGTGCAGCACTCCCTCAGTACTGACCCTCTGTCAGTGCGGCACTCCCTCAGTACTGACCCTCTGACAGTGCGGCACTCCCTCAGTACTGACCCTCTGACAGTGCGGCACTCCCTCAGTACTGACCCTCTGACAGTGCGGCACTCCCTCAGTACTGACCCTCTGTCAGTGCGGCACTCCCTCAGTACTGACCCTCTGACAGTGCGGCACTCCCTCAGTACTGACCCTCTGACAGTGCAGCACTCCCTCAGTACTGACCTTCTGACAGTGCGGCACTCCCTCAGTACTGACCCTCTGACAGTGCAGCACTCCCTCAGTACTGACCCTCTGACAGTGCGGCACTCCCTCAGTACTGACCCTCTGACAGTGCGGCACTCCCTCAGTACTGACCCTCTGACAGTGCAGCACCCCCTCTATAGTGACCCTCTGACAGTGCGGCGCTCCCTCAGTACTGGCCCTCTGACAGTGCGGCGCTCCCTCAGGATGGACACTGGGAGTGTCATCTGGAAGATATGCCGGTGTCTCTAGAGGTTAGTAAACCCTCAATTGGAAGATGAGCACAGAAGTTCTCCACGGAATCGCTGCGGATAATATTAATCCTTCAACTAAAATCACTGAACACATTTTAATCTTATTATCTGATAGCTGTTTGTGTATCGTCCTGTGCAGTAATTTACTGCTGTGTTTCCTGCATTACGTCCGTGCCTGTTCCTCAATACAATTACTGCCTTGCCTGTGAGGAACATGCTGAGGTGGTGTGGGGTGGATGAGACCAATGAGCTTCTCTTCTGTGTAGACCCATGAGAAGTGTCTCCTTTCGGAGAGAAGGTCGGGGGCGGCCGTCACTACTTTCTGATCTCCCTGGGAGTTACGGGGCTGCACAGGGTGGATGGATTGACTCGGAAGGCAGGGGCTTCGTGTGGACCCCGTCCTCGAATTAAAATTCTGACTGTTTCTCAATTACCTCCTCCAGGGGTACAAACAAAAAAAATACCCAGCCCACAATCGTACCTGGGGGAGGTGGCGAAGTCATTCTGAAACCCCAGGCGATGTGAGCACTGACTAAATGTCAGTACCCACACAAGCTTTCTCATTCTTTCACACCTGGTCGTTGAGCGTGTGGCTGACAGATTTCCTTGTTCCAGTTCCTCCCATCTCTCACATTTAAATGCCCGAGTGTGTCTAATCTCTCCCGATTAATTTGTGACTTGCCCTCGTCCTTTCTTTTTGCCCTGACCCAGCGAGAACTAATCCCTCCGCACTTTGCCCGATCTGGGGCAAGGTGCGGCCGCTGGGACTGGGGTGAGGTTTGTCAACGCCCCGTTGATATTTCGAAACTGTCGAGAAGCGTGCGGCGAGGTGGAAGGTGATATTACCCGGGGATTCACCTGAAAAAGATCCCCTCTCCATCTACCTTCCTGAATGATTTCCCTTCCGTTCGTTCTCAGGCGGCAAGTGGCAACACGGCTGATTACTCACAGGTCCAGGGGCAGGGGCGGGGGAGGGGGGGGGGGGTTGCTCTTGAGCCACTGCTTTTCTCACGGCCCTGAATGTTTTGCTGGGTCGCTTCAGTTAAGCGTCGGCCACACTTGTGATCTGCTGGAGTCACCAGACCCCTCCAAACCTTCCAAGGTGCCTCGCATATCGACCCCATAGCTTGACATCGAGCCACAATTGGAGATATCAAGGACAGGAGTGCAAAAGCTCGGTCAAAGATCTAGAGGCGTTTTTGAGGCACGGTTTTCTGCAGTGCGGGCTGCGAACCGCGGGCGGGTGCTGGGAGGGTCCGGCATTCCCGCAGTGGTCCCGATCGCGGGAGAAGCGATCATATCGAACAAGCTCATTGTCAAAGCTCCACAGCCTAGGACTTGGCTCCTCACTCTGCAATTGGATCCTCAACTTACTAACCCACAGACCACAATCAGTAAGGATGAACAACAACATCTCCTCCACAATAGTCCTCAATACCGGTGCCACAATCAGTAAGGATAAACAACAACATCTCCTCCACGATAGTCCTCAATACCGGGGCCCTGCAAGGCTGCGTACTTAGCCCCCTACTCTACTCCCTGTACACACACGACTGCGCGGCAAAACTTGGTTCCAACTCCATCTACAAGTTTGCTGACGATATGACCATAGTGGGCCGGATCTCGAATAACGACGAGTCAGAATACAGGAGGGAGATAGAGAACCTAGCGGAGTGGTGTAACGACAACAATCTCTCCCTCAATGCCAGCAAAACTAAAGAGCTGGTCATTGACTTCAGGAAGCCAAGTACTGTACACACCCCTGTCAGCATCAACGGGGCCGAGGTGGAGATGGTTAGCAGTTTCAAATTCCATGGGGTACACATCTCCAAAAATCTGTCCTGGTCCACCCACGTCGATGCTATCACCAAGAAAGCACAACAGCGCCTATACTTCCTCAGGAAACTAAGGAAATTCGGCATGTCCACATTAACCCTTACCAACTTTTACAGATGCACCATAGAAAGCATCCTATCGGGCTGCATCACAGCCTGGTATGGCAACTGCTCGGCCCAGGACCGCAAGAAACTTCAGAGAGTCGTGAATACCGCCCAGTCCATCACACAAACCTGCCTCCCATCCATGGACTCCGTCTACACCTCCCGCTGTCTGGGGGAAAGCGGGCAGCATAATCAAGGACCCCTCCCACCCGGCTTTCTCACTTTTCCAACTTCTTCCATCGGGCAGGAGATACAGAAGTCTGAGAACACGCACGAACAGACTCAAAAACAGCTTCTTCCCCGCTGTCACCAGACTCCTAAACGACCCTCTGATGGGCCGATCTGATCTCTCCACACATCTTCTTTACTGAGTAGTACCACACTCCGTATGCTTCACCCGATGCCTGTGTCTGTATATTTACATTGGGTATTTTAGGTTTGCCCTATTACGTATTTTCCTTTCATGTCCAGAATGATCTGAGCTGCTTGCAGAAAAATACTTTTCACTGTACCTCAGTACACGTGACAATAAACAAATCCAATCCGATCCTATACAAATGCCTATAGGCTGCTGCCGGCATTTAAATTGAGAACAAGATGAGGCTGTGTTCAGTCTTCTGACCATAGGTGGCAGCAGTGAGCAGGTCACATGCCCTGCATGGACAAGTGGCATCAAGCGCCTCGGAAGTACGTGCTTTAGGCGCGAAAGCACAGAGGAAAGCGTCTACCATTTTCCAGCTGCTAGCAAGTGCGGCCAGAGGACTGTGATCCTTTTGTTACAAGGAAGAGACAGTCAGAGAACCAAATAGGCAGTGCACCTACCGGCCAGGATCTCCCATCTGTATCTGCTGGAGAGAGCTGCTCAGGAGAGTCCAGACTGGACAGAGCAGTGCGAGCATTGGCTCTGTACAGAGCTCCAGGGCCTCTGGTGAACAGCCGACAAAGAAACCGAACTCATTGACAAAGCAGCCTAAAGATGGCTTCTTGAGGTACGGTTTTGTCAATTGTTCCAACGCAAATAAGGATGCAAAGCCCATGTGTGTTGGAGGCAGGGAAGTACCGGAGAATGAGAGAAGGTTCAGATTTTGAACGGTGGTGAAAAATTCCTTTTGAGGTTGAGAGCTCAGAGTGCGCTATTAACCTACAGCTGACTCTAAATGAAAACACTAAGCTGCTGTACCTGACCTGTGACAACACATTAAAAAGATGCCAAAAACCCTTAAGGCTGTCAGAGCACCTCCCAGGAGTATCCGGTGCTGAGTAAAAGAAGCATTTTGTTGTTGTTGCCCTTCAAGCTGACCTACTTCTGTCAGGTTTGATGTTTCGTCCCCACAAAGCTGAAGACGGTTCAAAGGAACTGGTTGAACTCTGTACCTGATGTGTGCATTGCCCTATCCTCCTATGCCCCTGATTGGAGTTAAATCGTGAGCAACAAGCAGGCACCCCATTGGCATTGAAGGTAAGGAAGGCGGGGTGAGTCGCGATGGTCAGAATGCGTGGGTCACGAAGGTCAGCCGGCTTGGGTAGCGATGGCCTGCCTGTGTGGGCCGTAAGGGCGGCCTGCGTGGGCCGTAAGGGCGGCCTGCGTGGGCCGTAAGAGCGGCCTGTGTGGGCCGTAAGGGCGGCCTGAGTGGGCCGTAAGGGCGGCCTGCGTGGGCCGTAAGGGCGGCCTGCGTGGGCCGTAAGGGCGGCCTGCGTGGGCCGTAAGGGCGGCCTGTGTGGGCCGTAAGGGCGGCCTGCGTGGGCCGTAAGGGCGGCCTGCGTGGGCCGTAAGAGCGGCCTGTGTGGGCCGTAAGGGCGGCCTGCGTGGGCCGTAAGGGCGGCCTGCGTGGGCCGTAAGGGCGGCCCGCGTGGGCCGTAAGGGCGGCCCGCGTGGGCCGTAAGGGCGGCCCGCGTGGGCCGTAAGGGCGGCCTGCGTGGGCCGTAAGGGCGGCCTGCGTGGGCCGTAAGGGCGGCCTGCGTGGGCCGTAAGGGCGGCCTGCGTGGGCGTCGCAAAGGACAGCCAGTGCGGACACCGAAGGTCGGCAATTGGCAAAGTGGGTCCGAGGTAACCAAGTTAAACAACCATAAGGCGAGTCTTGAAAGAGGTGAGAGAGAAACATCCAGGGAGAAAATTCCGGAGCTCAGGGCCCAGGAGCAGAAGGCACTGGCGGCGAATGTTGAAGCAAAATGGATATCAGGTAGGCTGGGAGTGGAGGAACGCAGAGATCTCAGAGGGTTGTGGGGCTGGAGGAGGTTACATAGAATACGGTGGGAAGGAGCACTGCTGTCTCACAGTGCCAGGGTCCTGGGTTAACACTGCTGTCTCACAGTGCCAGGGACCCGGGTTAACACTGCTGTCTCACAGTGCCAGGGACCCGGGTTAACACTGCTGTCTCACAGCGTCAGGGATCCGGGTTAACACTGCTGTCTCACTGTGCCAGGGACCCGGGTTAGCACTGCTGTCTCACAGAGCCAGGGACCTGGGTTAACACTGCTGTCTCACAGCGTCAGGGATCCAGGTTAACACTGCTGTCTCACAGCGTCAGGGACCTGGGTTAACACTGCTGTCTCACAGAGCCAGGGACCTGGGTTAACACTGCTGTCTCACAGTGTCAGGGACCCGGGTTAACACTGCTGTCTCACAGAACCAGGGACCCGGGTTAACACTGCTGCCTCACAGTGTCAGGGACCCGGGTTAACACTGCTGTCTCACAGTGCCAGGGACCCGGGTTAACACTGCTGTCTCACAGTGCCAGAGACCCGGGTTAGCACTGCTGTCTCACAGAGCCAGGGACCTGCGTTAACACTGCTGTCTCACAGTGCCAGGGACCCGGGTTAACACTGCTGTCTCACAGAACCAGGGACCCGGGTTAACACTGCTGTCTCACAGTGTCAGGGACCCGGGTTAACACTGCTGTCTCACAGTGCCAGGGACCCGGGTTAACACTGCTGTCTCACAGTGCCAGGGACCCGGGTTAACACTGCTGTCTCACAGAGCCAGGGACCCGGGTTAACACTGCTGTCTCACAGCGCCAGGGACCCAGGTTAACACTGCTGTCTCACAGTGCCAGGGACCCGGGTTAACGCTGCTGTCTCACAGTGTCAGGGACCCAGGTTAACACTGCTGTCTCACAGTGCCAGGGACCCGGGTTAACACTGCTGTCTCACAGTGCCAGGGACCCGGGTTAACACTGCTGTCTCACAGGGCCAGGGACCCGGGTTAGCACTGCTGTCTCACAGTGCCAGGGACCCGGGTTAACACTGCTGTCTCACAGTGCCAGGGACCCGGGTTAACACTGCTGTCTCACAGTGCCAGGGACCCGGGTTAACACTGCTGTCTCACAGTGCCAGGGACCCAGGTTAACACTGCTGTCTCACAGTGCCAGGGACCCAGGTTATCACTGCTGTCTCACAGTGCCAGGGACCCGGGTTAACACTGCTGTCTCACAGTGCCAGGGACCCAGGTTATCACTGCTGTCTCACAGTGCCAGGGACCCGGGTTAGCACTGCTGCCTCACAGTGCCAGGGACCCGGGTTAACACTGCTGTCTCACAGTGCCAGGGACCCGGGTTAGCACTGCTGTCTCACAGTGCCAGGGACCCGGGTTAGCACTGCTGCCTCACAGTGCCAGGGACCCGGGTTAGCACTGCTGTCTCACAGTGCCAGGGACCCGGGTTAACACTGCTGTCTCACAGTGTCAGGTACCCGGGTTAACACTGCTGTCTCACAGTGCCAGGGACCCGGGTTAACACTGCTGTCTCACAGTGCCAGGTACCCGGGTTAACACTGCTGCCTCACAGTGCCAGGTACCCGGGTTAACACTGCTGTCTCACAGTGCCAGGGACCTGTGTTCAATTCCAACCTTGGCCGTCTGTCTGTGTGGAGTCTGCACGTTCTCCCCGTGTGTGCGTGGGTTTCCTCCGGGTGCTCCGGTTTCCTCCCACAGTCCAAAGATGTGCAGGGTTAGCGTGGGCTTCAGTAAGGTGCTCTTTCCAAGGTCCGGTGCAGACTCGATGGGCCGAATGGCCTCCTTCTGCACTGTAAATTCTATGATCATTCTATTCTATGAGAACGAAAGAGCATGCCCCATGCTGTCTGTTTTTTGAAAGAAATTAGTTCACCTCCCACCTCCAGCCCTGCTTGTCCTGTGCAAGTGTTTATCTGACACCCTTCTAACGTAACTACTTAACGCTGTTCCACCCCCACTTTGAGGAAGTGAATTCCAGATCATAAAACTCGATGAGCAAAAAATAAAAGGAATCCGTTAATCTCTCCCCTTCTGGGTCTTTTGCCAACGATGAATAAAGAATAAAGAACAATACAGCACAGGAACAGGCCATTCGGCCTTCTAAGCCTGTACCGGTCATCGTACCAACCTTTGCCAAAACCCTCAGCCCTCCCTTGTGCCGTATCCCTCTATACCCATCCTGTCCATGTGTTTGTCAAGATGCCTTTTGAACGCCGTTAATGTATCTGCTTCCACAACCTCCACTGGCAACGCGTTCCAGGCACTCACCACCCTCTGTATAAAATACCTGCCTCGCACATCTCCTAACTTTGCTCCACGGACCTTAAACCTATGCCCCCTGGTGACTGGCCCATCCACTCTATCCACGCCCCTCATAATCTTGTAGACCTCTATCAGGTTGCCGC
The DNA here is from genome assembly GCF_902713615.1 of Scyliorhinus canicula. NCBI lineage: Eukaryota > Metazoa > Chordata > Chondrichthyes > Carcharhiniformes > Scyliorhinidae > Scyliorhinus > Scyliorhinus canicula. Next base: position 478,827 of record NC_052176.1, on the reverse strand, counting down.
TCGACCTCTGTCTTTCTAGTGAAAATCATAAGACCATAAGACCCATCGAGTCTGCTCCGCCATTCAATCATGGCTGATATTTTCTCATCCCCATTCTCCTGCCTTCTCCCCATAACCCCTGATCCCCTATTGATCAAGAACCTATCTATCTCTGACTTAAAGACACTCAGTGATTTGGCCTCCACAGCCTTCTGCGGCAAAGAGTTCCACAGATTCACCCCCCTCTGGCTGAAGAAATACCTCCTTATCTCTGTTTTAAAGGATCGTCCCTTTAGTCTGAGATTGTGTCCTCTGCTTCTAGTTTTTCCTACAAGTGGAAACATCCTCTCCACATCCACTCTATCCCAGGCCTCGCAGTGTCCTGTAAGTTTCAATCAGATCCCCCCTCATCCTTCTAAACTCCAACGAGTACAGACCCAGAGTCCTCAACCGTTCCTCACACGACAAGCTCTTCATTCCAGGGATCATTCTTGTGAACCTCCTCTGGACCCTTTCCAAGGCCCCAGCACATCCTTCCTTAGATACGGGGCCCAAAACGGCGGCACCTTGTCAAAGGCCTTCTGGAAATCTAAATAAGTCACGTCCACTGGTTCTCCTTTGTCTAACTTCCTTGTTTCCCTCCTCAAAGAACTCTAACATATTTGTCAGACATGACCTCCTTTTGACAAAGCCGTGCTGACTCAGTCCTATTTTACCATGCACTTCCAAGTACTTCGCGATCTCATCTTTAATAACAGACTCTAAAAAAGTCCGAGTCTATTCAGCATCTTCACATAGCTAACACCCTCCAGACCAGGCAACATCCTGGTAAACCTCCTCCGCCCCCTCTCCAAAGCCTCCACATCCTTCTGGTAATGTGGCGATCAGAATTGTGCGCAATATTCCAAGTGCGACCTAACCAAGGTTCTATAGAACTGTAACATGACTTGCCAGTTTTTATACTCAATGCATACAGACAAGTATTCTGTCTGCTTTCTTGACTACCTTGTCCACTTGTGTTGCCACTATCAAAGATCGATCTGAAATCTGTGTCCCTCTGATCGCTGCCCCCCTTATTTACTCTCGGGAAACGATCTCAGATCTCCTGTTAACCCTCTCTGCTCCAATCTCAGCTTCCCTCTACTCCGCGTAACTGACAGTTTCCATCCATGGTACATGGAGTGGTTGAGGCAAATAGTTCAGATAGGTTTAAAATAAACACGCACGGGAGAAATGAAGTGGACTGGGATGGGGTTGGGCGGGAGAGAGGCTTCTGGGATACGTAACTGAGCCAGTCGCAACCCATTTCTGTTCCTGTTACCCCATTATGAGTGGAATAAATGCCTGCGCCCTCCTAAAGTGTGGTCCGCCACGAAAGGTATGGAAGGGGTTCCCTTGATTGCCGGGATACACCCTGCTGGAGCGACTGCTGCTTCCGGATGTGGAAGGGGAGGGAAGAATTGGGGATATATATAAGTGGCTGGGGGAGCGGGGAGGGGAGCGGGTGGTGAAGATCAAGGAGAAATGGGAAGAGGAGTTGGGAATGGAGACCAATTGGGGAGTATGGAGTGAGGCACTGTGAGGGGTAAACGGGACCTCCTCTTGTGCAAGGATGAGCCTGATACAGTTTAAGGTGGTGCACAGGGTGCATATGCCTCGGGCGAGAATGAGTGGGTTCTTTCAGGGGGTAGCAGATGAGTGTGAGAGGTGTGGGCGGGGCCCAGCGAATCATGCGCACAGGTTTTGAGGTTGTGAAAAATTGGGAAGATTCTGGGCGGAGTGTTCGTGGTCTTAGCCAGGATAGTGGAGGAGGGAGTGGACCCGGACCCTTTGGTGCCGATATTTGGGGTTTCAGAGAAGCCGGAGCTCATGGAGAGGAGGAAGGCCGATGTCTTGGCCTTCGCCTCTCTGATTGCACGGCGGTGAATTTTGCTGGAGTGGCGGTCGGCATCGCCACCGGGGTAGCAGCTTGGTTGGGTGACCTGTACGACTTCCTGCGGTTAGAGAAGATAAAGTCTGAGTTAAGGGGCTCAGCAGGGGGGGTTTGAGGAAAGGGAGGGGATGTTTGTGACCGTGTTTGAGGAGCTGTTCGCCGCAGGGGAGGGGGGTGGGGGGTGATGGGGAGGGGGGTGAAAAAGGAGAAAAATCTGTACAAACTGTACAGCTGATTGTTGGGAAGAATGTTTCCCGGGGTGTTTATTTGCTGTAACCTACTTTGATACAAGTCTGAATAAAATGCGTTTAAAAAATAAATAAAGTGTGGTCCGCAAAACTGGACACAACCCCTCCAGCTCAGGCCTAACCAGGCCTAACCTGACCTAACCAGGCCTAACCAGGCCTAACCTGGCCTAACCAGGCCTAACCAGGCCTAACCAGGCCTAACCTGACCTAACCAGGCCTAACCAGGCCTAACCTGGCCTAACCAGGCCTAACCTGACCTAACCAGGCCTAACCTGGCCTAACCAGGCCTAACCAGGTTTAGCACCACTTCCTTTGTTTGTAAGCTACGTCTCTGTTTTCGCGGCTCAAGAACGGCACAATTTCAGTAGCACAGCGGTTAGCACTGCTGCTTCACAGCGCCAGGGTCCCAGGTTCGATTCCCGGCTTGGGTCACTGTCTGTGCGGAGTCTGCACGTTCCCCCCCGTGTCTGCCCTCAGTCCATTGACGTGCAGGTAGGTGGATTGGCCGTGTTAAATTGCCCCTTAGTGTCCAAAAAGGTTCGGTGAGGTCACTGGGTTACGGGATAGGTTGGCGTGTGGGTTTAGGTAGGGGGCTCTGTCCAAGGGCCGGTGCAGACTGGATGGGCCGAATGGCCTCCTGCTGCACTGTAAATTCTCTGATCCTTATCGGCTCACTTTGCCGTGGTTGGAGGGGACTAACGGAGAAAAAGGGCTGTTTTGGCTGAGAGTTGCAGAGGGAGTTAATTCGCTGTGTGGCCTGTCGGATGTAAAAGTGATGGTTTGCCGAGGGGGCGGAGTGCGAGAGAGAAACAGGGTGTAACATCGAGAAACCAGGGCGGGGTGCAACGGAAACAATCACGATCTTGGAGTCTGTATCAGGACTGGATTCGAAAGGTGTCAGAAAACATTTCCACCCACAGCCGTCTCTGCTCCCGCGTACTCCCAACAAGTCCACTTAAAGACAGACTAATGGCATGGGCCAGTATGGCTCACTCACAGGAGGTTCAAATGTGGAAGGGCAGCTTCATTATTGATTGATTGATATTTAGTGTCACATGTAGTGAAGTACAGTGAAAAGTATTTTTCTGCGGCCGAGGGAACGTACACAGTACGTACATAGTAGATAAAAGAATAATCAACAGAGAACATTGGCAAATGGTACATCGACAAACAGTGATTGGTTACAGTGCGGAACAAGGGGCCAAACAAAGCAAATACATGAGCAAGAGCAGCATAGGGCGTCGTGAATAGTGTTCTTACAGGGAACAGATCAGTCCTGGGGGAGTCGTTGAGGAGTCTGGTAGCTGTGGGGAAGAAGCTGTTCCTATGTCTGGACGTGGGAGTCTTCAGAATTCTGTACCTTCTGCCTGATGGAAGGGTCTGGAAGAAGGCAAAGCCTGGGTGGGAGGGGTCTCTGACAATGCTGTCTGCCTTCCTGAGGCAGCGGGAGGTGTAGACAGAATCAATGTGGGGGTGGCAAGCTTGTGTGATGCGTTGGGCTGAGTTCACCACACTCTGAAGTTTCTTGTGGCCCTGGGCCGAGCAGTTGCCATACCGAGTTGCGATGCAGCCGGATAGGATGCTCTCCTATACAACCTATAGAGTAGAGCCCTTTGAGTTTGTGGGAGGAGGTGACCCCTCCATCATTAATCCTCTGGCCCCGTCACCGTGGAATCGGACCAGGCAGCCCAGAGAGTTACAGAAAGAGCCAGGTGAAACCTCGCAAGCAGTGCGAGCACTGGCCACTAAAATGGCCCGGTGCAAAAAGCTGCAGGGCTGTGGGGAAAGAGCCGGGGAGGTCAGACTGATTGGCTAGCTCTTCTATCAGGGGCAGGATGGGCTGAATGGCCTCCTTCTGTCCTGTCCGATGATATGTCCGAGGAGTTCCAGGTGACTGAAAGCCAAATGTGATGCACCTATTGGACAAAACGGTGCGACTCGGTCAGAGAGAGAGTCATATTCGCACTGCACTGTCCTCTGAACAGTCCAACTCTGGACGCTCGATCCTGCGACATTCAACCACAGAAGGCATCGTGGAGAGGAGCCAGGAGGATGGCCTCCAGTGGCGTGAGGGGTCTGAGTTCTTGGGAAAGGCCTGAGCAAAGGAATAGAACATAGAGTGCAGAAGGAGGCCATTCGGCCCATCGAGTCTGCACCGACCCACTTAAGCCCTCGCTTCCACCCTATCCCCGTTTCCCAATAACCCCTTCTAACTTTTTGGACACTAAGGGGCAATTTAGTATGGTCAATCCACCCTAACCTGCACATCTTTGGACTGTGGGAGGAAACCGGAGCACCCGGAGGAAACCCACGCACACACGGGGAGGACGTGCAGACTCCGCACAGACAGTGACCCAGCGGGGAATTGAACCTGGGACCCCGGCACTGTGAAGCCACCGTGTTATCCACTTGTGCTACCGTGCTGCCCCGATTTACATTTCTATAGCACGCTTTGCAATCTCAGCCCAATTCACAGGCCCGTGACGTACTTTCAAATTGTAGTTACCGCCGTAGAGGAGGAAAGACACTGAAGTGAGGTGTCTTGGACGGGTGAGCCTGGCTGGAAGTATCTGAGAGGCGAAATGGAAGATGGTAACTGGTATCAGAAGGTGGGTGGGGAATATTTCTTTGAATTAAACAGTAACGATCGAACAAGGGAACAGAATTCACATGAATAACAGACAACACCCGGACTAAATTCAGGAGGTGGGTCAACACTTGGGAATGGACTGTCTGGAGATCAAAATCCTCGCTCAGTAACTCTGCACATGTAAAGGGGGAGTGTGCTGCTGTTGTGTGATATCAAGATGGGCTGAAAGGACTTTCCGCAGCCCTGACTACCTTGTTGAAGTGTTAGCCAGTGCTCGGAAAGAGTGAAGTGGACAGAGGGAGGGAGGGAGAGTCAAGATTAAAGGGGTACGCAAAAGAAAATGGGAGGAATGAAGCGAGAGAGATGACCGATCGGTACCATGGGGAAGAGAGAGAGAGAGCACGCAAAAGAATGAGAAAGAGTGAGAGAGCAAACGGGAGATCGAGTTAGAGATAAACAAACTGACAATGAAAGAAGGAGACAGTTTGACGCAGGGTGTGGGAACAAGCGAGACTGATGTCAGAGAGATAGAAATCACTAAATCCAACAGAGGAAAGGGCAGAATGAGAGAGAGAGAGATGCTCAGGGAGAACAGAGAGACAGCGGCAGACAGACAGAGTGAAAGAGGCAGAAGAGAGAGCGAAAGACAGAGAGAGAAAGAGAGTAAACCGAGAGAGAAAGACAGAGGCAGGCAGATAGAGACAGACAGAGACAGGGGTCATAGAGTCAGAGACAGGCAGAGAGAGAGAGGGACAGAGAGAGACAGAGAGACAGGCAGAGAGGGAGAGACAGAGAGAGAGAGACAGAGAGAGAGAGAGACAGAGAGAGAGAGACAGAGAGAGACAGAGAGAGACAGAGAGAGACAGAGAGAGAGACAGAGAGAAAGACAGAGAGAGGGAGACAGAGAGAGGGAGACAGAGAGAGAGAGACAGAGAGAGGGAGAGAGAGAGACAGAGAGAGAGAGAGAGAGACAGACAGAGAGAAAGACAGAGAGAGGGAGACAGAGAGAGGGAGACAGAGAGAGAGAGACAGAGAGAGAGAGACAGAGAGAGAGAGAGACAGAGAGAGAGAGAGACAGAGAGAGGGAGACAGAGAGAGAGACAGAGAGAGAGAGAGACAGAGAGAGAGAGAGACAGACAGAGAGAGAGACAGAGAGAGGGAGACAGAGAGGGAGACAGAGAGAGAGAGACAGAGAGAGAGAGACAGAGAGAGAGTGACTCCGCACCTGGGAGCGTCCAATCCCCTGGGAGAGCCCTACGCGTGCCTGATGTGACCATCAATTCACAAGCCACGTAATTGGAAGTGAACAGTGGTTTTAATAATCTTACAACAGAGCCTGCCTGCGACGAGATGAACTGGCAGCAGGCTCACGACTGCAGAGCTTTATACTTCCGGTTAGTGGGAGGAGCCATGGGCGGAGCCAAGGATGGAGCCCAGTACAAGCTCCTCATCTCCCCCTATGGGCAGAGCCGCGCAATGGCTCACAGACAGAGCCCACAAGGACACAATACATGTAATAGAACACAGGGTGAATTACTGGGTTTATAATTCACCACGGTGCCGTTCCATCTCATCCCCAAGGCCTCCGAGGCGAAGGAGGTAGATCTCACGTTTCAGGTACCTCAGGAAACTGCACGTTACCGCTTCTCAGCCTCATGGCTAGGGGCCTCACGGTAGCATGGTGGTTAGCATCAATGCTTCACAGCTCCAGGGTCCCAGGTTCGATTCCCGGCTGGGTCACTGTCTGTGTGGAGTCTGCACATCCTCCCCGTGTGTGCGTGGGTTTCCTCCGGGTGCTCCGGTTTCCTCCCACAGTCCAAAGATGTGCGGGATAGGTGGATTGGCCATGCTAAATTGCCCATAGTGTAAGGTTAATGGGGGGATTGTTGGGAAACGGGTTATGTGGGTTTAAGTGGGGTGATCATTGTTCGGCACAACATCGAGGGCCGAAGGGCCTGTTCTGTGCTGTACTGTTCTATGTTCTATGTTCTATGAGCGTGAGTTCCGGTGCAACGCCTGGGATCTGGTTTGTCTCTCTTGTGGGTGATGGAACCATCAATTCACGAGACATGTGCTTTAACGAGACAGTGGTTTTAATCTACTTACTACAGAGCCAGCCTGTTACCCGTTGAACTCGCGATGAACTGCAGGCTGGCTCTGGACAAGGGTATTTATACAGTAGTCCAGGGGGAGGAGTCGTGGGCGGAGCCAAGGGTGGAGCCCTGTACAAACCCTGAGCATTCCCAGAGCTACTCCCCCCTAGTGGTCGGATAACGCTACTGCGCTTACAATGGTATTGGTAAATACAGTGTGAATTACTAAGTTACATTCACCACAGTGGGGACCATGGATTGGATTCAATATGAATTGGTTTTGGAGCAGGCAAGGAGCTGGATTAGGGCTTTGCCCCCTGTCCACACTCTGATACACTTTGTAACTCTGATAAAGCCATTAAAAAAAAGCAATCTGCACATTGAAGTGAGACTCTCCGTCTCGCTCAGCATGCAGATTTGCTAAAAAAGTGCGGGATTCACACCGCAAGTCGCGCATTAGATCTCACGAGGTGTTGCGAGCCGGAAAGATCCCGGGAGCGGTTTCTCCCGGCTTCTATCAGCCACGCTGTGCCGCAGCGAGCTGCCTTTGGGCGCTGCATGGCCTTAAAATCGCGCCCGCTGACTCCATCTCAAGGACTGGTGTAGAAGCCGTGCTCCAGGGAAACAAAGTCCTGTTTGGCCCACAGCACTTGAGCAGCTCCGGGCACCGCACCCGAGGAAGGATATGTTGGTGATGGAGGCGGCACGGCGGCGCAGTGGTTAGCACTGCTGTCTCACGGGGGAGGCACGGTGGCACAGTGGGTTAGCCCTGCTGCCTCACGGCGCCGAGGTCCCAGGTTCGATCCCGGCTCTGGGTCACTGTCCGTGTGGAGTTTGCACATTCTCCCCGTGTCTGCGTGGGTCTCGCCCCCACAACCCAAAGATGTGGATTGGCCGCGCTAAATTACCCCTGAGTTGGAGAAAATATTGGTGATCGAGGGAGCGCAGCATCGATACCTGGACTCCAAAGGTTAAATTACGAGGAAAGATGACACAAACTAGGATTTAATTCCCTGAAATCCAGAGTGTGATTCGATCCCAGTTTTGAAGATATTCAGGGGAACTAACCGGGTCGATAATGGGAACCTCTTTCTGTTGGGTTGGGAGTCGATGGCGATTATCTAAACATGAGAGGCAAACCTTTGAGCAGTGAGACTAGAAAACACCAACTCACAAGGGGGGTGAAGTTTGAATGTCCCTTTCACAGACAGCAAGTGATGTTCGATCAATAGTTCATTATAAATCTGAGATTGATAGATTTTTTACTAACCAGAGGTATTAAAGCAAATGCGTATTTGGAGTTCGGCCAAGATCTCTGTGAATGGCGACAGGTGAACAGGCGAGAGGGATGAAATGGTCACCTCCTGTTCCTATGGTTCAGGCAGACAGTGAGAGAGCGAACATCCTCAGAAGACAGAGTGTTCACCATAACACTGCTGGAGCACGTTCCACCATTGTCTCAGATCATTGCATCTTTCACAGCCAAGTAGTTAAATATTGAAACAAAGGATTATGCCGAGATATGGAGAGAGAGCAGGCATTGGCATGGTGGTGTTCAGGGCGTTGCTTATTTCAGGATGGTTGGCGTAGGGGGCGATACTCGGAGCCTCGCGCCGGGCCGGAGAATCGGCGTAACCGCGCCCCGATGCCGGCACGCTATTCTCCGAGGTGCCCTTTCCGCGCCGTCGTGAAACGCGACGGCATTCACGACAGCGTGAACACTTGGGCTCCAATTTGGAGAATCGCCCCCGTACTTTTCACAGAGACCACAAAATAGCTTGAATTTCAATAAAGCTATATAAATTTATTGACACTACAAATTTGGATTTGACACGTACTTCTAAAGAATACATAGTTGGTTCTTAACATTTAAACTACACTCATCTACAACTAATCTTAATACTGATATAAACTATGATCTGCTCTCACTCACACTATTTGTACTTCTGACTTCCTCTAGCTAACTCCTGCGCACATTCTCCCACAAGGCTTAGCATCACTGCCTTATATCCCTGTAACTGTAGCTCCCCCCAGTGGCTACTGTCGACACTTCATTAACCCTTGCAGTTCTTACAGTTATGATAATACCACAGGGATGTGGTTTAGGATAGACACAGGGCTAATCTGATAGAGCGGGGCAGTGGGATTAGTTTGAGATTGAAGGGCTATGGGGTGAGAGTGGGGCAGTGGGATTAGTTTGGGATTGATACAGGGCTATGGGAGAGAGTGGGGCAGTGGGATTAGTTTGGGATTGATACAGGGCTATGGGGAGTTAGTGGGGCAGTGGGATTAGTTTGGGGATTGATACAGGGCTATGGGGAGAGAGTGGGGCAGTGGGATTAGTTTGGGATTGATACAGGGCTATGGGGAGAGAGCGGGGCAATGGGATTAGTTTGGGGATTGATACAGGGCTATGGGGAGAGAGCGGGGCAGTGGGATTACTTTGGGATTGATACAAGGCTATGGGGAGAGAGTGGGGCAGTGGGATTAGTTTGGGGATTGATACAGGGCTATGGGGAGAGAGTGGGGCAGTAGGATTAGTTTGGGATTGATACAGGGCTATGGGGAGAGAGCGGGACAGTGGCATTAGTTTGGGGATTGATACAGGGCTACGTGGAGTATTGGGCATTGGGATTAGTTTGGGGATTGATACAGGGCTATGAGGAGAGAGTGGGGCAGTGGGATTAGTTTGGGATTGATTCAGGGCTATGGGGAGAGAGTGGGGCAGTGGGATTAGTTTGGGATTGAGACAGGGCTATGGGGAGAGAGTGGGGCAGTGGGATTAGTTTGGGATTGAGACAGGGCTATGGGGAGAGAGCGGGGCAGTGGGATTAGTTTGGGATTGATACAGGGCTATGGGGAGAGAGTGGGGCAGTGGGATTAGTTTGGGATTGATACAGGGCTATGGGGAGAGAGTGGGGCAGTAGGATTAGTTTGGGATTGATATAGGGCTATGGGGAGAGAGTGGGGCCAAGTTGGAGCTTCCTACATAAAGGTCCACAATTCTGCATGGTTGAGAAAGTGTGCACAGTTGCTAAGTTTATCTCACAGAGCCACAGTTGAACAGGAAGAGATGGAATGGCCGTGTTCGAGAACAATTAATGCATTGGCAGTGTTGTTGAATCAATGTTCACTGATTGGATAGCCTTCTCAAACAGGCACAATGGGCCAGGTAGGCTGTTTCAGTCAATGAATCCCCCGTATTCCCGTCCATCAATCACAGTCCCATTGCCATCTCCTGAAATCTGCACTGATCAATAAACAACCTGCTATTGATACCTCTCCGATTGGAAAATGTTCCCACATGCTTCACAGACAACATTTGACCCCAGCCACTCAGGGCGCAGTTAAGACAGGCGACCAGAGAGCGCGGTTTTAAAGAGCATTTGAAAGAAAGGGGAGAGAGGCGGGGAGGTTAAGAGATTTAATTTCCGAGGGTTGAAGGCATTGTCACGAATGGTGGACTGGTGGAAATGGGGGAAAGATTAAGAGGCTGGAATTGGAGGAGTGCAGAGGTCTCAGAGGATGGTGTGCGGAAGGAGGGGGCGGTTTGGTCAACGAGGGGCTTGAACACTCCGATACAAATGTTGAAACTGAGGCATTGCTGGAGCAGGAGTCTACGGTGTGCCTCAGGGATCGGTGCTGGGTCCACTGTTATTTGCAATATATATTAACGATTTGGATGAGAGTGTAAGAGGCATGGTTAGTAAGTTTGCAGATGACACCAAGATTGGTGGCAGAGTGGACAGTGAAGAAGGTTATATAAGATTGCAACAGGATCTTGACCAATTGGGCCAGTGGGTCAATGAATGGCAGATGGCGTTAAATTTGGATAAATTTGAGGTGACGCATTTTGGTCGATCGAATCAGGACAGGACCTGCTGAGTTAATGGTAGGGAGTTGGGGGGAGCTACAGGGCAGGACCTACTCAGTTAATGGTCGGGAGTTGGGGAGAGTTACAGGGCAGGACCTACTCAGTTAATGGTATGGAGTTGGGGAGAGTTACAGGGCAGGACCTACTCAGTTAATGGTAGGGAGTTGGGGGGAATTACAGGGCAGGACCGACTCAGTTAATGGTATGGAGTTGGGGGGAGTTACAGGGCAGGACCTACTCAGTTAATGGTAGGGAGTTGGGGAGAGTTACAGGGCAGGACCTACTCAGTTAATGGTATGGAGTTGGGGGGAGTTACAGGGCAGGACCTACTCAGTTAATGGTAGGGAGTTGGGGGGAGTTACAGGGCAGGACCTGCTGAGTTAATGGTAGGGAGTTGGGGGGAGTTACAGGGCAGGACCTACTCAGTTAATGGTAGGGAGTTGGGGGGAGTTACAGGGCAGGACCTACTCAGTTAATGGTAGGGAGTTGGGGAGAGTTACAGGGCAGGACCTGCTGAGTTAATGGTAGGGAGTTGGGGGGAGTTACAGGGCAGGACCTACTCAGTTAATGGTATGGAGTTGGGGAGAGTTACAGGGCAGGACCTACTCAGTTAATGGTAGGGAGTTGGGGGGAGTTACAGGGCAGGACCGACTCAGTTAATGGTATGGAGTTGGGGGGAGTTACAGGGCAGGACCTACTCAGTTAATGGTCGGGAGTTGGGGAGAGTTACAGGGCAGGACCTACTCAGTTAATGGTAGGGAGTTGGGGGGAGTTACAGGGCAGGACCGACTCAGTTAATGGTAGGGAGTTGGGGGGAGTTACAGGGCAGGACCTACTCAGTTAATGGTCGGGAGTTGGGGAGAGTTACAGGGCAGGACCTACTCAGTTAATGGTAGGGAGTTGGGGAGAGTTACAGAATAAAGAGATCTCGGGGTACAGGTTCATAGCTCCTTGAAGGTGGAGTGGCAGGTGGACAGGGTGGTGAAGAAGGCATTCAGCAGGCTGGGTTTTATTGGTCAGAACATTGAATACAGGAATTGGGACGTCTTGTTGAAGTTGTACAAGACATTGGTCAGACCCACACATGGAATACTGTGTTCAGTTCAGGTCACCCTATTATAGGAAGGATATTGTTAAACTAGAAAGAGCGCAGAAGGGATTTACGAGGATGCTACCGGGATTTGATGGTCTGAGTTATAAGGAGAGGCTGGATCAGCTGGGACTTTTTTCCCTGGAGCGGGGAGGCTTAGGGGTGATCTTAGAGAGGGCTATAAAATAATGAGGGGCGGAGATAAGGTAGATAGTCAACATCTTTTCCCAAAGGTAGAGGAGTCTAGAACTAGAGGGCAGAGGTTTAAGGTGAGAGGGGAGAGATACAAAAGAGACCAGAGGGGAAATTTCTTCACACAGAGGGTGGTGAGCATCTGGAACGGGCTGCCAGAGGCAGTGGGAGAGGCGGCTACAATATTATCCTTTAAAAAACAGAGAGTGTCAGGGGCAGGGTGGGTATAGAGGGATATGTGGGTATAGATACTACAGCTGAGTGGTTAAAACTGGGCAGCATGGGCAAGCTGGGCCGAAGGGCCTGTTTCCCTGCTGTAAACATCTCTATGTTTGGGTGTGGGGCGGGTACAATGGGAAATCTCATTGGCTCTGCGTAACCAGAAGATCCCGTCACCAGGCAAACGGCGCCGCCTCCCGCTGCCGAGAAGCACGACGTGGAGGGGAGGGAGGGGGGGGGGAGTGGTGGCAAGGGGGGTGGTGGCAAGGGGGTGGAAAATCCCCCCAATGTGTGCCAATGAGCGTAGTGGATGGCGGGTGAATGGGACCGGCTGCAGGTTAAGCGTATGGGGGGCAGGAGGCAGAAACCTTTCAAACGTTGCTGCTACGCAAGCCTTCGCTCGCCAAAGGGTTAACCGTGGTTTGTCATTTAAAAAAAAAAACACTTCAAGCCACAATGACTCAGTTTGTCGGCCCGCCGTTCATTCAGAGATCAAGTACCTTCAAATCCGAGGAATAGTTGCGGGGAGATTGCCAGGCACCGGAACCTCTGTCAGAACCACTTTTATTGCCCAGGCATGACTACTGCCCGAGACTTCCTCCACCGGACATTGGTAGCTCCAGTTCTGCTCGCTCTCACTCTGGTTCAAACGTTACCGTAGCGGCGGGAACGCTGTGTGACGTCTCCCCCACCCCCCCCCCCCTCTTCCCCGTCGCCAGAATTGGTTAGAAATAAACGCCGACCCGTGTGTGTGTATTTTTCACACGCTCCTCGCCCCTGGGATCCTAACTCGGGGCACTAGCTCTCAGCGAGAGGAGTGTGTGATCAGATGTGTATCATTCATTGTGAAACTGGTGACCAAACGGCAAAGGCAGTTCTCGCAAGAGAGCGAGAGAGAGAGATGAAAAGGCAGAGGGGGAGAGAAAGTGTCAGGAGCTAACAGCAAGCACCAGCAGTGAGATAGAACAGAGAACATAGAACGATACAGCGCAGTACAGGCCCTTCGGCCCTCGATGTTGCACCGACATGGGAAGTCAAAAACTAAAGGCCATCTAACCTACACTATGCCCTTATCATCCATATGCTTATCCAATAAACTTTTAAATGCCCTCAATGTTGGCGAGTTCACTACTGTTGCAGGTAGGGCATTCCACGGCCTCACCACTCTTTGCGTAAAAAACCCACCTCTGACCTCTGTCCTATATCTATTACCCCTCAATTTAAGGCTATGTCCCCTCGTGCTAGCCACCTCCATCCGCGGGAGAAGGCTCTCACTGTCCACCCTATCTAACCCTCTGATCATTTTGTATGCCTCTATTAAGTCACCTCTTAACCTTCTTCTCTCTAACGAAAACAACCTCAAGTCCATCAGCCTTTCCTCATAAGATTTTCCCTCCATACCAGGCAACATCCTGGTAAATCTCCTCTGCACCCGTTCCAAAGCTTCCACGTCCTTCCTATAATGAGGCGACCAGAACTGTACGCAATACTCCAAATGCGGCCGTACCAGAGTTTTGTACAGCTGCAACATGACCTCATGGCTCCGGAACTCAATCCCTCTACCAATAAAGGCCAACACACCATAGGCCTTCTTCACAACCCTATCAACCTGGGTGGCAACTTTCAGGGATCTATGTACATGGACACCGAGATCCCTCTGCTCATCCACACTACCAAGAATTTTACCATTAGCCAAATATTCCGCATTCCTGTTATTCTTTCCAAAGTGAATCACCTCACACTTCTCTACATTAAACTCCATTTGCCACCTCTCAGCCCAGCTCTGCAGCTTATCTATCTCCCTCTGTAACCTGCAACATCCTTCCGCACTGTCTACAACTCCACCGACTTTAGTGTCGTCTGCAAATTTACTCACCCAACCTTCTGTGCCCTCCTCTAGGTCTTTTATAAAAATGACAAACGGCCCCAGAACAGATCCTTGTGGTACGCCACTCGTAACTGAACTCCATTCTGAACATTTCCCATCAACCACCACCCTCTGTCTTCTTTCAACTAGCCAATTTCTGATCCACATCTCTAAATCACCCTCAATCCCCAGCCTCCGTATTTTCTGCAATAGCCGACCGTGGGGAACCTTATCAAACGCTTTACTGAAATCCATATACACCACATCAACTGCTCTACCCTCGTCTACCTGTTCAGTCACCTTCTCAAAGAACTCAATAAGGTTTGTGAGGCATGACCTACCCTTCACAAAACCATACTGACTATCCCTAATCATATTATTCCTATCTAGATGATTATAAATCGTATCTCTTATAATCCTCTCCAAGACTTTACCCACAACAGACGTGAGGCTCACCGGCCTATAGTTACCGGGGTTATCTCTACTCCCATTCTTGAACAAAGGGACCACATTTGCTATCCTCCAGTCCTCTGCACTATTCCTGTAGCCAATGATGACATAAAAATTAAAGCCAAAGGCTCAGCAATCTCTTCCCTGGCTTCCCAGAGAATCCTAGGATAAATCCCATCAGGCCCCGGGACTTATCTATTTTCACCTTGTCCAGAATTGCCAACACTTCTTCCCTACGCACCTCAATGCCATCTATTCTAATAGCCTGGGTCTCAGCATTCTCCTCCACAACATTATCTTTTTCCTGAGTGAATACTGACGAAAAGTATTCATTTAGTATCTCGCTTATCTCCTCAGCCTCCACACACAACTTCCCACCACTGTCCTTGACTGGCCCTACTCTTACCCTAGTCATTCTTTTATTCCTGACATACCTATAGAAAGCTTTTGGGTTTTCCTTGATCCTACCTGCCAAAGACTTCTCATGTCCCCTCCTTGCTCGTCTTAGGTCTTATAGAGAGAGACGTGGATTTTTTTGTACAGCACAGAGAGTCCCTTCGTGTCCCCGCTGGCCATCAAGCACCTAACTCCATTTCCCCAGCCCTCGGTCCATAGCCTTGCCTGCTCTGACACAGCGCCAGGGTCCCGGGTTCGATTCCCGGCTTGGGTCACTGTCTGTGCGGAGTCTGCATGTTCTCCCCGTGTCTGCGTGGGTTTCCTCCGGGTGCTCCGGTTTCCTCCCACAAGTCCCGAAAGACGTGCTGTTAGGTAAATTGGACACTCTGAATTCTCCCTCTGTGACCCGAACAGGCGCCGGGATGTGGCGATGAGGAGCTTTTCACAGTAACTTCATTACAGTGTTGATTTACATAGAATTTACAGTGCAGAAGGAGGCCATTCGGCCCATCGAGTCTGCACCGGCTCTTGGAAAGAGCACCCTACCCAAGATCAACACCTCCACCCTATCCCCATAACCCAGTAACCCCACCCAACACTAAGGGCAATATTGGTCACTAAGGGCAATTTATCACGGCCAATCCACCTAACCTGCACATCTTTGGACTGTGGGAGGGAACCGGAGCACCCGGAGGAAACCCACGCAGTCACGGGGAGGATGTGCAGGCTCCGCACAGACAGTGACCCAAGCCGGAATCGAACCTGGGACCCTGGAGCTGTGAAGCGATTGTGCTATCCACAATGCTACCGTGCTGCCCTTGATGTAAGCCTAACTTTTGACGATGATTATTATTATATTATTAAGTCTGCCCCACAATTCCACAAGATCCACCTTCTCGCACTACCCCTGTATCCCGCAATTCCCTCGGTTTGCAAAAATGTATTGACGTCCGTTTTGAACACATTGAATGATTCTGAGCATCTTCAATCCTCTTGGGTAGAGAATTCCAAAGATTCCGAACCGCTTGGCTGAAGACATTTTTCCTCATCCCTAGCCGAGTCGGAAATGGCCAAAGCGTTACTTTGAGCCACTGCGACTGGAGTCTGCGAAGGGAGCACAGCCCTCCCAGCGTCCACCCTGTCAGACCTGTCCATCGGATACCGGCCTGGTCCACTCAGGTTGGCATCGATGGACAAGCTGTCCCCATTCCGAATGACTGGGAGCGAGCTCCTCCCGCCGTGCTTCCCGTCCGCCTTCCGCATGTCTTTGAAGCATTCTCGTTGACCTCCCGGGAACGTTGGCCATTCGAGCGTTGAGAGAGCAGGACGAGGAGATAGCTGATTGCCTCATCATTAGGAGGCTTCTGGGAGAGGTGACAGCCAAGGGCCGCATGGGTCCCAGTTTTGCCTGTCTCTTTTTGGGGTATGTGGGTCATTCCTTGTACCAGTCCTCCTCCAGCCCCATCCCACACTCTGTTATCGGTACGTTGGTGACTGTTTTGGTGCCACTTCAAGCTCTCACCCCTTCCCCTCCCTCCCAGAACCAGGATAGGGTCCTTCTTGTCCTCACTTTTCACCCCCACCAGCCTCCGCATTCAAAGAACCATCAGTTCCTCCAACTCCAGCATGACGCCACCACGAAACACATCTTCCCCTCACTCCCCCTGTCCACCTTCCGCAGGGACTGTTCCCTCCGGGACACCGTGATCCACTCCTCCATCACCCCCAACATCTCACCCTCTTCCCATGCAATGGCAGAAGGTGTAACATCTGCCCCTTTACCTCCTCACTCTCTAAGGGCCAAACACCCTTTTCCAGTGAGGCAACGCTTCACGTGCACCTCCTTCAATCTGGACTATTACATTCGCTGCTCCCAGTGCCGTCTACTCTACATTGGAGAGACTAAACGCAGATTGGGTGATCGCTTTGCAGAACACCGCAGGTCCATCCACAGGCAGGGCCCAGACCTTCCCGTCGCTGCCATTTCAACCCCCTGTCCTGCTCTCACGTCCACATGTCTGTCCCTGGCCTGCTGCGATATTCCAGTGAAGCTCAACGCAAACTGGAGGAACAACATCTCACCTTCCGGTTCCGGGTTTCACATTGAGTTCACCAACTTCAGACTGTGAACTCTCTCCTCTGCCTTCACCCCATTTTTATTTCTGTCAATTTATTTTCATTTCTTCCATCGATCTGCTTTTCTCTCACCATCGTCCCCTCCCCCACCGGGCTATCTGTTCCTCGTTGCCCTTCGACACACGGCTCACCTTTGTTCTGCCATCTGATGGAACCATCGATTCACTAGACACGTGCTTTAAGATACGAACCGTGGTTTTAATCTACTTACAACAGAGCCAGCCTGTTCCGCGTTGAACTCTCGATGAACTGAACGACTGGCTCTGAGCATTGGTATTTATACAGCAGTCCAGGGGGAGGAGCCGTGGGCGGAGCCAAGGGTGGAGCCCTGTACAAACTCCTAAGCATTCCCAGCGCTACTCCTCCTAGTGGTCGGGCAACGCAACTGCGCTTACAAATGCATGGTCTCGTGTATATACAATACAGTGTGAATTACGGAGTTACATCCACCACACCATCTATACCTTTGAATCTCTTTCTGTGCCGCTATCAGCTCCCTTCTTAGCCTTAATCACCTCCATTTACATCCCCTTTGTCTTTCTGTCCATGACATCTCTGTCAATCTCCACCTATCACTGGCCCTCTATTCAGCCCCACAACCCCTCCCCCCCGGCCCATCAACAGGATAAATCTGACCCAGTTCCCTCCGGCTTTGACGAAGAGTCAGCCAGACTTGAAACGTTCGCTCCCTTCCCTCTCCGCAGCTGCTGTCAGGCCTGCTGGGATTGTCCAGGAGTTTCTGGAGTTCCCCCAGCGTGATTTATTTCCCTTCTTGAGGATACTTTGTTGTATTCCTCAAGCTGGGCTGGGGGTGAGGAGGGAGTAATTTTTCCTCCTCCTACCAGCAGGGTAACACAGTGGTTAGCACAGTCTCTTCACAGCTCCAGGGTCCCTGGTTCGATTCCCGGCTTGGGCCACTGTCTGTGTGGAGTCTGCACGTTCTCCCCCTTGTGTGCGTGGGTTTCCTCCGGGTGCTCCGGTTTCCTCCCACAGTCCAATGATTTGCGGGTTAGGTGGACTGGCCGTGATCAATTACCCCTTCGTGTCCAAAATGGTTGGGTGGGGTTACTGGGTGACGGAGATACAGGGGGCGTGGGCTTAAATAGGGTGCTCTTTCCGAGGGCTGGTGCAGACTCAATGGGCCGAATGGCCTCCTTCTGCACTGTAAATTCTATGATTTTGATGACTCCATGAGTTTATGGAGTCTGGATGTGGATAAAAATAAGGAGATCTGGAGTACCATGGAGGGGGGCAAGGTTGTACTTAGCCTGAGAGCTTAGTACAGCTGACTTTATATAATCCCACCATTCTGGAATTGAATTGGACGTGTGAAGATTTTCCCAAATGATTGTGAGCTGCATTTGCACGTCTTGTGGGAGGAAACGGAGCCCCCGGAGGAAACCCACGCACACACGGGGAGAACGTGCAGACTCCACACAGACAGTGACCCAGCCGGGAATCGAACCTGGGACCCTGGAGCTGTGAAGCAACAGTGCTAACCGCTGTGCCACCGTGTGATCCAAATGACTCACTTGAGGAAGGAGCAGTGCTCCGAAAGCTAGTGATTCCGAATAAACCTGTTGGACTTTAACCTGCTGTTGTCAGACTTCTTCCTGTTTCTCAAGGGTAGAATCGAACCTTCCCGCAACATTCTCGACAGAGTCAAGAGTCGGGGCAGTAGCGTAGTCCAGCTGAGCTGTTGGTGAAGTGTCAGGAGCCTGTCATTGATCCATTTGGGGAGTTCTGGAAGTCTATCTTCTCCCCCAGCTCTCCCCTGGCAACGCGTTCCAGGCACTCACCACCCTCTGTATAAAAAACCTGCCTCGCACATCTCCTCCAAACTTTGCCCCACGGACCTTAAACTTATGCCCCCTGGTGACTGACCCCTCCACCCTGGGAAAGAGTGCCTGCCCCTCCACTCTACCCATGCCCCTCATAATCTTGTAGACCTCTATCAGGTCGCCCCTCAACCTCCGTCATTCTAATGAAAACAGTCCGAGTCTATTCAGCCTCTCCACATAGCTAACACACTCCAGACCAGGCGACATCCTGGTAAACCTCCTCACCACCCTCTCCAAAGCCTCCACATCCTTCTGGTAGTGTGGCGACCAGAATTGTGGGCAATATTCCAAGTGCGGCCTTACCAAGGTTCTATACAACTGCAGCATGACTTGCCAGTTTTTATACTCGATGCCCCGTCCAATGAAGGCAAGCATTCCGTATGCTTTCTTGCCTACCTTGTCCACTTGTGTTGCCACTTTCAAAGATCTGTGGACCTGCTCACCCAGATCTCTCTGACTCTATATTCCTTAAGAGTTTTACAATTTCCGGTATATTTCCCCTCTATGTTAGACCTACCAAAATGCATTACCTCACATTTGTCCGGATTAAACTCCATTTGCCACTTCTCTGCCCAAGTCTCCAACCTATCTATGTCCTGCTGTATCCTCTGACCACCGTCAACACTATCTGCCACTCCACCAACCTTGGTGTCATCCTCGAACTGACTGTTCAGACCAGCTACACTTTCCTCCAGATCGTTGATGTCCCGAATAGAGGCGCTAATGACTCAAATCCAGCTCTGCTGGGTGGGACATGTTGTTCATGAGCCCGACACCAGACTCCCAGACCAACCCCTGCATTCGGAGCTCCGGCACGGAGGTGGCTCCCGGGATGGAAGCAGGAACACTTTAGGGCTGTCCTCCTCCGAGGAACCCTGAGAAGGTCAAACATCCCCCCCCCCCGACTCACGGAGACCCTGACTTGTGACCGACCAGACTGGAGACGGGCTCTTTTGGGAAGATCCTAGACAGAGGGTCGGGAACATGCAAATAGAAATTCGGGACATGGACAAATCTTCAAGCAGCCCATCTCCGAGCACCGATGGTCCCGCTTGTTGTCAGGTCTGCAAGTCACGGATTGGACACCCCAGACACTGCAGAATGTGGAAGCTCGTCATCCCCAATTTCCAGGCACTGCGTTAAAAAGGAGAAAGACTTCCCTTTGCTGCCCGCGAGGGGGGTGAGGGACAGGGTGCTTTTGGGGGTCTGGGTCGGGGATGGGAAGGTATCTGATATCTACAAGGTAATGCAGGAGGTGGAGGAGGCGTCAGTAGAGGAGCTAAAGGCTAAGTGGGAGGGGGAACTGGGGGAACGGATCGAAGACGGGACATGGGCTGATGCCCTGGAGAGGGTTAACTCTTCCTCCTCGTGTGCGCGGCTTAGCCTCATCCAATTCAAGGTGCTGCACCGGGCCCACATGACTGGGACGAGGATGAGTAGGTTCTTTGGGGGTGAAGACAGGTGTGTCAGGTGCTCGGGGAGTCCAGCGAACCATGCCCATATGTTCTGGGCATGCCCGGCACTGGAGGAGTTCTGGAAGGGGGTGGCGAGGACGGTGTCGAGGGTGGTAGGACCCAGGGTCAAGCCAGGCTGGGGACTCGCGATATTTGGGGTTGGGGTAGAGCCGGGAGTGCAGGAGGCGAAAGAGGCCGGTGTGCTGGCCTTTGCGTCCCTAGTAGCCCGGCGGAGGATCTTGCTACAATGGAAGGATGCAAGGCCCCCAAGCGTGGAGACCTGGATTAATGACATGGCGGGTTTTATTAAGCTGGAGAAGGTCAAATTCGCCCTGAGAGGATCGGTACAAGGGTTCTTTAGGCGGTGGCAGCCTTTCCTCGACTTTCTGGCTCAACGATAAGGAACTAGGGCAGCAGCAGCGGCAACCCGGGGGGGGGGTTTGACTATGTTTATTTTATTTTATTTATTTTCAAGTTCTCTTGTTTACCGGGTTTGGGGGGGGTGGGGGGGCTCGATATAGGCGTTGTTACGGTCTTGGGGGTGTTATGCTTATTATGTTGTTTTATTGTTGTTTTTTTAAAAAAGGAGAAAGACCCCCAATGCCAGCTCATTTCCTGCTCCCAAAGAAAACTCTACCCCCCCCCCCCCAACCCCCCCCATTGCCTGATGTCCACCTTGCCACTCGACTGAACACTTCAGTTACTTGTGTTAAACCTCAATTTCCAGTTCGAGGGGCGTCGATGGAAGGTAGAAACCAGTCCGCTAACATTCCCTTCTCCCCCTCTGCTTCGCCCACCGTTGGGAAGAAAAAGTGGCGACACCAATATCTAAAAACAAAGGTCTTGTTCCCACACGTTTGCCACAAAATGTTTGGGTGAATTATTTATCTGAGGCCAGTATTTTCCGCAGTTCTCATCTCTCGACAAGCCGGAACCTGCAGATTATTACCTCTCAGTAATAATCTACACCTCCTCCAACTTCATGCGATGCGTTGTGAAACACAGCCTGCCTGCATGGTGTTGGTGGTGACTCATTGCGTTAGCCATGGATGCGTGTACATTCTTCGCTTGTGAATACGCTACTTTCAATCACAATATGAGGTAGAGAGGCAGAAGGGTAAAGCTGGGAACCAAAGAGTTAATACCACTGTGATAGTTTCAAAACACAGTGCACTGAACCAGGTTACAATGGAAGAACTCCCGCTCCTATCGGTAGCTCAGGATGTTTCCCAGCCCTTGAGTTATATTCTGGAGTGTTGTCATCGTTCTAATCAATGTTTCCTTCAGGCTGTGTGGCAGCTGCTGTTACAGACTGTGTACAAGGCTCTCCCACGCCCCCCTGAATCATTGTGTCCGCACGGACAGGTAAAATTGCTGAATCACAGCATCGATAGGGTGCAGAAGGGCCATTTGGCCCATCCTGTCCATACTGGCCCTCCAAATGATTGGTTGATTTGATTTATTGTCACATGTACCGAAGTACAGTGAAAAGTATTTTTCTGTGGCCGAGGGAACGTACATAGTAGACAAAAGAATAATCAACAGAGAACACTGACAAATGGTACATCGACAAACAGTGATTGGTTACAGTGCGGAACAAGGGGCCAAACAAAGCAAATACATGAGCAAGAGCAGCATAGGGCGTCGTGAATAGTGTTCTTACAGGGAACATCAGTCCGAGGGGGGAGTCGTTGAGGAGTCTGGTAGCTGTGGGGAAGAAGCTGTTCCTATGTCTGGATGTGCGGGTCTTCAGACTTCTGTACCTTCTGTATCGTGACGGAATGCCAACCCCCGCCTTCTGCCCATATCGCTGCACATTGGTGCTATTTGGTGCGGTGGCGCAGTAGGTTAGCACGGCTGCCTCACAGCGCCAGGGACCCAGGTTCGATTCCCGGCTTGGGTCACTGTCTGTGTGGAGTCTGCACGTTCTCCCCGTGTCTGCGTGGGTTTCCTCCGGGGGCTCCGGTTTCCTCCCACAGTCCAAAGATGTGCAGGTTAGGTGGATTGGCCATCATCGATTGCCCTTAGTGTCCGAATGGGTTAGGTGGGGTTACTGAATTACGGGGATTAGGGTGGAGGTGTGGGCTTGGGTAGGGTGCTCTTTCCAAAGGCCGGTGCAGACTCGATGGGCTGAATGGCCTCCTTCTGCACTGTAAATTCTATGTCTATGTCTAACAATGCAATAATGACTCGGGAAGTGGTAGAGCGAGGGAACCGTGGTTTACCAAAGAAGTGGAATCTCTTGTTAAGAGGAAGAAGGAGGCCTATGTGAAGATGAGGCGTGAAGTTTCAGTTGGGGCGCTTGATAGTTACAAGGAAGCGAGGAAGGATCTAAAGAGAGAGCTAAGACGAGCAAGGAGGGGACATGAGAAGTCTTTGGCAGGTAGGATCAAGGAAAACCCAAAAGCTTTCTATAGGTATGTCAGGAATAAAAGAATGACTAGGGTAAGAGTAGGGCCAGTCAAGGACAGTGGTGGGAAGTTGTGTGTGGAGGCTGAGGAGATAAGCGAGATACTAAATGAATACTTTTTGTCAGTATTCACTCAGGAAAAAGATAATATTGTGGAGGAGAATGCTGAGACCCAGGCTATTAGAATAGATGGCATTGAGGTGCGTAGGGAAGAAGTGTTGGCAATTCTGGACAAGGTGAAAATAGATAAGTCCCCGGGGCCTGATGGGATTTATCCTAGGATTCTCTGGGAAGCCAGGGAAGAGATTGCTGAGCCTTTGGCTTTGAATTTTATGTCATCATTGGCTACAGGAATAGTGCCAGAGGACTGGAGGATAGCAAATGTGGTCCCTTTGTTCAAGAAGGGGAGTAGAGATAACCCCGGTAACTATAGGCCGGTGAGCCTCACGTCTGTTGTGGGTAAAGTCTTGGAGAGGATTATAAGAGATACGATTTATAATCATCTAGATAGGAATAATATGATTAGGGATAGTCAGTATGGTTTTGTGAAGGGTAGGTCATGCCTCACAAACCTTATCGAGTTCTTTGAGAAGGTGACTGAACAGGTAGACGAGGGTAGAGCAGTTGATGTGGTGTATATGGATTTCAGTAAAGCGTTTGATAAGGTTCCCCACGGTTGTCTATTGCAGAAAATACGGAGGCTGGGGATTGAGGGTGATTTAGAGATGTGGATCAGAAATTGGCTAGTTGAAAGAAGACAGAGGGTGGTAGTTGATGGGAAATGTTCAGAATGGAGTTCAGTTATGAGTGGCGTACCACAAGGATCTGTTCTGGGGCCGTTGCTGTTTGTCATTTTTATAAATGACCTAGAGGAGGGCACAGAAGGTTGGGTGAGTAAATTTGCAGACGACACTAAAGTCGGTGGAGTTGTAGACAGTGTGGAAGGATGTTGCAGGTTACAGAGGGACGTAGATAAGCTGCAGAGCTGGGCTGAGAGGTGGCAAATGGCGTTTAATGTAGAGAAGTGTGAGGTGATTCACTTTGGAAAGAATAACAGGAATGCGGAATATTTGGCTAATGGTAAAATTCTTGGTAGTGTGGATGAGCAGAGGGATCTCGGTGTCCATGTACATAGATCCCTGAAAGTTGCCACCCAGGTTGATAGGGTTGTGAAGAAGGCCTATGGTGTGTTGGCCTTTATTGGTAGAGGGATTGAGTTCCGGAGCCATGAGGTCATGTTGCAGCTGTACAAAACTCTGGTACGGCTGCATTTGGAGTATTGCGTACAGTTCTGGTCGCCTCATTACAGGAAGGACGTGGAAGCTTTGGAACGGGTGCAGAGGAGATTTACCAGGATGTTGCCTGGTATGGAGGGAAAATCTTATGAGGAAAGGCTGATGGACTTGAGGTTGTTTTCGTTAGAGAGAAGAAGGTTAAGAGGTGACTTAATAGAGGCATACAAAATGATCAGAGGGTTAGATAGGGTGGACAGCGAGAGCCTTCTCCCGCGGATGGAGGTGGCTAGCACGAGGGGACATAGCCTTAAACTGAGGGGTAATAGATATAGGACAGAGGTCAGAGGTGGGTTTTTTACGCAAAGAGTGGTGAGGCCGTGGAATGCCCTACCTGCAACAGTAGTGAACTCGCCAACATTGAGGGCATTTAAAAGTTTATTGGATAAGCATATGGATGATAAGGGCATAGTGTAGGTTAGATGGCCTTTAGTTTTTGACTTCCCATGTCGGTGCAACATCGAGGGCCGAAGGGCCTGTACTGCGCTGTATCGTTCTATGTTCTATGTCCTTTTTTAATTTGTTATGCGGATGGGGGATTTGCTGGCTGGGCCAGAATTCATTGCCCATCTCTCAACTATCCCTTGAGGAGGTGGTTCTGAGCTGTTTCCTTGATCCGCTGCAGTCTGTATGGTGTAGGCACAGTCCAGTACTGTTGGGGAGGGAGTTGCAGGATTTTGACCCAGCGACAGTGAAGAATCAGCCTTCATGGCGAGAGGATTTGAGTATCGGAGTGGGGATATCTTGCTGCAGTTACACAGGGCCTTGGGGAGGCCACACCTTGAGTATTGTGGCAGTTTTGGTCTCCTAGTTTGAGGAAGGTTCTTGCTATTGAGGGTGTCCAGCGAAGGTTCCCAGGCTAATTCCCGGGATGGCAGGACTGACAGATGAAGACAGACTGGATGGACTGGGTTTGTACTCACTGGAGTTTAGAAGAATGAGAGGGGATCTCACAGAAACATATAAAACCCTGATGGGACTGGACAGGGTGGATGTGGGAAGAATGTTCCCGATGTTGGGGACGTCCAGAACTCGGGATCACAGCCTCAGAATAAGGGGTCAGCCATTCAGGATTGAGATGGGGAAGAACTCCTTCTCTCAGAGAGTTGGGAACTTGTGGAATTCTCTCCCACAGGAAGCTGTTGGGGCCGGATTGTTGGATATATTCAAGAGGGAGCTGGGACGTGGCCCTTGTGGCTAAAGGGTTCTGGAGAGAAAGAGGGAGTGGCGCACTGAGTTTGCAGGTCGCCCATGGTCATATTGAATGGTGGAGTAGGCTCGAAGGGCCAAATGGCCTGCTCCTGCATCTATTTTCTATGTTCCATATTTCCAAGTCGGGATGGTGAGGGGCTCGGAGGGGAACCTCCAGGTGGTGGGGTTCCCAGGTATCTGCTGCCCTCGTCCTTCTAGATGGTGGAGGTCGTGGGTTTGGAAGGTGCTGCCTGAGGAGCCTTGGTGAGTTCCTGCAGTGCATCTTGTAGACGGTACACACGGCTGCCACTGTGCGTCGGTGGTGGAGGGTTTGAATGTTTGTGGATGGGGTGCCAATCAAGCGGGGCTGCTTTGTCCTGCATGGTGTCGATCTTCTTGAATGTACTTCAATGACCCCAAGCCTAACAAGGAAGTATAGGTCAGCATCCTGTTGACCAGGCCCAAATTTTATTCCAATCCCTGACCAGACCCCAGCAGTGACTAGAAATACTGGACCCAATATTTTAGTTTATTTTTAAGACTGTTTGGAAAGATTGATTCACCCCAGGAGCGACTGAATGGAGAAATAGGACATTTTGAAACAAAACTTTATTATAACTATTATTCAACTTGTTAACTTCAAACCGGAATAGAACCGCTTACATTTACACCTTAAAACTATGATTCAATTTCCCATTGAACAATAAGAAATGACACATACAGTTCTCAATCCAGTTTAAACAAGAAAAGCCTAAACTGATCCTTGCATTACAAAACAGATTCTGGCTCCTGTCAGAACCCCTTTACACCCTGTCTGAAGGTCTTCAAATGGCTGCTGTACTTGTTTCAGCCTTTTCCTTGTCTCCAACCAAGGCTGCCCTGCTTTGAAATATGATCACTTTAGTAACGAGTGGCCCGTGATCGTATAGTGTTTAGTACTCAGCGTTGCCGTCGCAGCAACCTCGGTTCGAATCCTAGCCACAGCAGCGATATGGGGATGTGTTTTAGGGCAGCACGGTAGCATGGTGGTTAGCATAAATGCTTCACAGCTCCAGGGTCCCAGGTTCGATTCCCGGCCTGGGTCACTGTCTGTGCAGAGTCTGCACGTTCTCCCCGTGTCTGCGTGGGTTTCCTCCGGGAGCTCCGGTTTCCTCCCACAGTCTAAAGATGTGCAGGTTAGGTGGATTGGCCATGATCAATTGCCCGTAGTGTCCAAAATTGCCCTTAGTGGTGGTTGAGTGGGGTTACTGGGTTATGGGGATAGGGCGGTGTGGGCTTGGGTAGGGTGCTCTTAGAACATAGAACATATAGAACAGTACAGCACAGAACAGGCCCTTCGGCCCTCGATGTTGTGCCGAGCAATGATCACCCTACTTAAACCCACGTAACCCGTATACCCGTAACCCAACAATCCCCCCATTAACCTTACACTACGGGCAATTTAGCCTGGCCAATCCACCTAACCTGCACATCTTTGGACAAGAGCCGGTGCAGACTCGATGGGCCGAATGGTCTTCTTCTGCACTGTAAATTCTATGATAAAGATATCTCACTGGGAACGAAAACTGCCCCTCTGGTCACGCACAAGAAAAAAGAGGGATGCCAAATCTGAGATCAGACTTCACTTCCGAACGTCGCTCTCCAAAAACCCTGAGCTGGATTCTCCGGCTTCCGACGGTGAAATCGTATTCAGCGATCGGCTGCAGAATCACAATTCCCGACCAGAGCGGCGTACTGCAAAGGACATTGCCTAAGGCCCTCCCCCCCCCCCCGATGCTGCGCCCCGCCCCCCCCCCCACACCGGCCGAGTTTGGGGGAAAGCCGATCCGTGGGCAAGTGGGGACTTTATTAGGGCTGGGGGCACTGTGGGGGGGGGGGATCTGGGGTCTGCGGGTCGGCCAAAGGGGGTGCACTATTTCGTGGATGTGGTCCGCCAGCGGCCTCCGCCATGTAGCACAGCCCGGCCGCTCCAGGCCACCGCACTGCGCATGCGCGGCCACGGACCCGACGATTCCCCGGGCCATTATCGGCAGCTCGAGCCGTCCTGCTAGCCCCCAGCTACATGGGGGATCGGTGGCCGTTTTACGCCATTTTGTCCCAAAATCAGAGAATCCAACCCCCTGTCTCTCTAACAGCTCTCTCCAAACTGCCTCTCTCCACAGCTTCGCAAACTGTCTCCCTCTCTGTCTCCCTCTCTGTCTCCCTCTCTGTCTCTCTGTCTCCCTCTCTGTCTCCCTCTCTGTCTCCCTCTCTGTCTCTCTCTCTGTCTCCCTCTCTGTCTCCCTCTCTGTCTCTCTCTCTCTCTCTCTGTCTCCCTCTCTGTCTCCCTCGCTGTCTCCCTCTCTGTCTCCCTCTCTGTCTCTCTCTCTGTCTCCCTCTCTGTTTCTCTCTCTGTCTCCCTCTCTGTCTCTGAGATCTACCCCAGCACTGACCTCAACTCCTGAAGATAAAAAAAACAATCTCTCTGCATGCTTTTAACCCTTAAATTGGGCATTAAATTCATAATCCAATTTCTTTTTTTTTAATTTAGATTACCCAATTATTTTTTCCAATTAAGGGGCAATTTAGCGTGGCCAATCCAACTACCCTGCACATTTTTGGGTTGTGGGGGTGAAACCCACGCAGACACGGGGAGAATGTGCAAACTCCACACGGACAGTGACCCCGGGATTCGAACCTGGGACCTCAGCGCCGTGAGGCGGTTTGCTAACCACTGGGCCACCGTGCTGCCCATAATCCAATTTCTTACAATCTTCCATTCGTCACATCCAGTCGTGTGGAGAATATTCCATCACACTCCAGGGGCGGCATTCTCCCCTACCCGGCGTGACGGGGGGTCCCAGAGTAGGGGAGTGGCGCCAACCACTCAGGGGTCGGGCCTCCCCAAAGGTGGGGAATTCTCTGCACCTTTGGGGGCCAGCCCCGCGCCAGAGCGGTTGGCACCAGAAGACTGGCTGGCCGAAAGGCTTTCGCCGGTCTGCGCATGCGCGATGTGGGGTTCTCTTCCGCTTCCACCATGGCGGACGCGGAAGGAGAAAGAGTGCCACCAGGGCACTGTCCCGGAGTCTGAGCGGGGGGCCCCGATCGCGGGCCAGGCCACCGTGGGGGCACCCACCAGGGTTCGATCGCCCCCCGCCCCCCCCCCCCCCCAGGACCCCGGGGCCCGCTCGCGCCGCTGATCCCGCCGTTCCAGAGGTGGTTTAAACCTCGGCGGCGGGAGAGGCCTCCCAGCGGCGGGACTTCGGCCCATCCGGGCCGGAGAATCGCCGCAGGGGCCTCTCCAATCGGAGTGGCGAGATTCCTGCCGCCGCCACTTCCCGGGTGGCGGAGAATCTCTGCCACGGCGGGGGCGGGATTTTAGGCGGCCCCAGGCGATTCTCCGACCCTGCTGGGGGTCGGAGAATTTTGCCCCTGATTTGCCTCTTGTCGATGATCGGGCTTTTGGGGGGGGGTGGTCAGGAGGTGAGTTATACACCACAGGATTCCCAGCCTCTGACCAGTTTTGTAACACCAGTATGTAACCCTGAGGATGTTGATTGTGGCCGATTCAGCGATGGTGATGCCCTTGAATGTCAAGGGGCGATGGTTAGAGTGTCTCTTGTCGGAGATGGCCATTGCCTGGCGCTTGTGTGGCGCAAATGTTACTTTTTATTACTATTTATGATCACAAGCCTGATTGTCCAAGCCTTGCTGTGTACAGACACGGACGGCTTCATTATCTGAGGAGTCGGGAATGGTGCTGAACATTGTGCAGTCAGCCGCAAACATCCCCACTCTGACCTTATGATGGAAGGGAGGTCATTGATGAAGCAGCTGAAGATGGTTGGGCCGAGGACACTACCCTGAGGAACTCCTGCAGTGATTCCTGGAGCCGAGATGATTGGCCTCCAACCACCACAACCATCTCCCTTTGTGCCGGGTATGACTCCAGCCAGCGGAGAGTTTTCCCCCTGATTCCCATTGACTCCAGTTTAGCTCGGGCTCCTTGATATTCATTATCCTTCCCCATCCCCACTGCTCTTTCACCCACAGCCCCACACATTCCTCCTTTCCGAGTTGTTCCCCAATTCCCCCTTTTGAAAGTTCCTGTGGAATCGGCTTCCACCGCCCTTTCAGACAGACCCTTCCCGATCACAATAACTCGCTGTGTAAACATTTTAAGGTGGGTTAAAAGAGAGGCAATCAAAGAAAGAAAAACAGAAAGAAAGAAGGGAAGTATGAGAAAGTATTTCTCCAGTGCTTTTCACAATTCCAGGACGTCAATCCCAAAGTGCTTCACAGCATCGAAGATATTGTAAATTGACAAAGAGGCAGAAGCAATGTTTGTTTTCAGAGAAACATATTCACAGGTTTAGTTTGGTGTCCTTGCATTTCAGCAGTCAATGAGACAGGTCAGTGGACGCACAAAATACTTCTGAAATACAGATACCCGGGAGTGAGTTACAGACTGGAATCTAATCGAGGAGTTCAGGTGGTTTATATATAGAATAACAGATACCCGGGAGTAAGTTACAGCCTGGAATCTAATCGAGGGGTTCGGGGTGGTTTATATATAGAATAACAGATACCCGGGAGTGAGTTACAGACGGGAATCTAATCGAGGAGTTCGGGATGGTTTATATATAGAATAACAGATACCCGGAAGTGAGTTACAGACTGGAATCTAATCGAGGGGTTTAGGGTGGTTTATATACAGAATAACAGATACCCGGGAGTGAGTTACAGACTGGAATCTAATCGAGGAGTTCGGGGTGGTTTATATATAGAATAACAGATACCCGGGAGCGAGTTACAGACTGGAATCTAATCGAGGGGTTCAGGGTGGTTTATATATAGTATAACAGATACCCGGGAGAGAGTTACAGACTGGAATCTAATCGAGGGGTTCAGGGTGGTTTATATATAGAATAACAGATACCCGGGAGTGAGTTACAGACTGGAATCTAATCGAGGGATTCAGGGGGGGTTTATATATAGAATAACAGATACCCGGGAGTGAGTTACAGACTGGAATCTAATCGAGGGGTTCAGGGTGGTTTATATATAGAATAACAGATATCCGGGAGTGAGTTACACACTGGAATCTAATCGAGGGGTTCAGGGTGGTTTATATATAGAATAACAGATACCCTGGAGTGAGTTACAGACTGGAATCTAAGCGAGGGGTTCAGGGGGGTTTATATATAGAATAACAGATACTCGGGAGTGAGTTACAGACTGGAATCTAATCGTGGAGTTCGGGGTGGTTTATATATAGAATAATAGATACCCGGGAGTGAGTTACAGACTGGAATCTAATCGAGGGGTTCAGGGTGGTTTATATATAGAATAACAGATACCCGGGAGTGAGTTACAGACTGGAATCTAATCGAGGGGTTCGGGGTGGTTTATATATAGAATAACAGACACCCGGGAGTGAGTTACAGACTGGAATCTAATCGAGGGGTTCAGGGTGGTTTATATATAGAATAACAGTTCCCCGGGACTGAGTTACAGACTGGAATCTAATCGAGGGGTTTGGGGTGGTTTATATATAGAATAACAGATACCCGGGAGTGAGTTACAGACTGGAATCTAATCGAGGGGTTCAGGGTGGTTTATATATGGAATAACAGATACTCGGGAGTGAGTTACAGAGTGGAATCGAATCGAGGAGTTCAGAGGGGTTTATATACAGAGTAACAGATACCCGGGAGCGAGTTACAGACTGGAATCTAATCGAGGGGTTCGGAGTGGTTTATATATAGTATAACAGATACCCGGGAGAGAGTTACAGACTGGAATCTAATCGAGGGGTTCAGGGTGGTTTATATATAGAATAACAGATACCCGGGAGTGAGTTACAGACTGGAATCTAATCGAGGGATTCAGGGGGGGGTTATATATAGAATAACAGATATCCGGGAGTGAGTTACACACTGGAATCTAATCGAGGGGTTCAGGGTGGTTTATATATAGAATAACAGATACCCTGGAGTGAGTTACAGACTGGAATCTAATCGTGGAGTTCGGGGTGGTTTATATATAGAATAATAGATACCCGGGAGTGAGTTACAGACTGGAATCTAATCGAGGGGTTCAGGGTGGTTTATATATAGAATAACAGATACCCAGGAGTGAGTTACAGACTGGAATCTAATCGAGGGGTTCGGGGTGGTTTATATATAGAATAACAGACACCCGGGAGTGAGTTACAGACTGGAATCTAATCGAAGGGTTCAGGGTGGTTTATATATAGAATAACAGTTCCCCGGGACTGAGTTACAGACTGGAATCTAATCGAGGGGTTTGGGGTGGTTTATATATAGAATAACAGATACCCGGGAGTGAGTTACAGACTGGAATCTAATCGAGGGGTTCAGGGTGGTTTATATATGGAATAACAGATACTCGGGAGTGAGTTACAGAGTGGAATCTAATCGAGGAGTTCAGAGGGGTTTATGTACAGAGTAACAGATACCCGGGAGTAAGTTACAGACTGGAATCTAATCGAGGGGTTCAGGGTGGCTTATATATAGAATAACAGATACCCGGGAGTGAGTTACAGACTGGAATCTAATTGAGAGGGTTGGGATGGTTTATATATAGAATAACAGATACCCGGGAGTGAGTTACAGACTGGAATCTAATCGAGGGGTTTGGGGTGGTTTATATATGGAATAACAGACACCCGGGAGTGAGTTACAGACTGGAATCTAATCGTGTGGTTCAGGGTGGTTTATATATAGAATAACAGATACCCGGGTGTGAGTTACAGACTGGAATCTAATCGAGGGGTTTGGGGTGGTTTATATATGGAATAACAGACACCCGGGAGTGAGTTACAGACTGGAATCTAATCAAGGGGTTTGGGTGGTTTATATACAGAATAACAGATACCCGGAAGTGAGTTACAGACTGGAATCTAATCGAGGGGTTTGGGGTGGTTTATATATGGAATAACAGACACCCGGGAGTGAGTTACAGACTGGAATCTAATCGAGGGGTTCGGGGTGGTTTGTATATAGAATAACAGATACCCGGGAGTGAGTTACAGACAGGAATCTAATCGAGGGATTCGGGGTGGTTTATATATAGAATAACAGATACCCGGGAGTGAGTTACAGACTGGAATCTAATCGAGGGGTTCGGGGTGGTTTATATATAGAATAACAGATACCCGGGAGTGAGTTACAGACTGGAATCTAATCGAGGGGTTAGGGGTGGTTTATATATAGAATAACAGACACCCGGGAGTGAGTTACAGACTGGAATCTAATCGAGGGGTTCAGGGTGGTTTATATATAGAATAACAGATACCCGGGAGTGAGTTACAGACTGGAATCTAATCGAGGGGTTAGGGGTGGTTTATATATAGAATAACAGATACCTGGGGGTGAGTCTCCTAAAATGAGAATTAGCTTATTGTGAATGATTGTGTTCTTATTTTCTATGTATGTTTTAAATCTCAAATCTAACAGTTTAAACTGCTTTTAGAACATAGAACATAGAACAGTACAGCACAGAACAGGCCCTTCAGCCCTCGATGTTGTGCCGAGCAATGATCACCCTACTCAAACCCACGTATCCACCCTAAACCCAACAACCCCCCCCCCTCTTAACCTTACTTTTTAGGACACTACGGGCAATTTAGCATGGCCAATCCACCAAACCCGCACATCTTTGGGCTGTGGGAGGAAACCGGAGCACCCGGAGGAAACCCACGCACACACGGGGAGAACGTGCAGACTCCGCACAGACAGTGACCCAGCCGGGAATCGAACCTGGGACCCTGGAGCTGTGAAGCATTTATGCTAACCACCATGCTACCGTGCTGCCCCCATTTTGCCCACATTTCAGATGATCAATGAAGCAAGTACACCTCTCTGTTAGTCCCCTTACTGGAAAGTATCAGGTATTTTGGCGAGTTTCGTTTGCCGCAAAGTTCTTTTAAAGTAATTTCAGATCGAAACACCCCCACAGGGGACAGAGTGATGAGAAAATCAGAACGAACGGCGACTGTCAGGATTAAACATAGCCCCTGCCCTACAGACAGACTGTCAGATAGTGAGACAGCAGTGACTGGTCCACTGATCTTCAATGGGGGAAGCAAAGAGATTTCTCAGAATTCACTGAGTGTTTTCTAAACACAGGTACATTTACCTCATTTCAATATTTTCACTTCAATATTGGTTCTTCTCGTTATTACAACTTCGTCAAATCTCCCCAAAAAAAGCGGCTGGTTTAGCTCACTCGGCTAGATCGCTGGCTTTTAAAGCAGACCCAGGCAGGCCAGCAGCACGGTTCGATTCCCATACCAGCCTCCCCGAACAGACGCCGGAATGTGGCGACTAGGGGCTTTTCACAGTAACTTCATTGAAGCCTACTCGTGACAATAAGCCATTTTCATTTCATTTCTCCGAGCCTGTTGCAGCACGAGCTGCACTTTTATCCGTTCCTTGAATAAGAAACCTTCGCCACCCTGCTCCCACCCATTTGTTTTTTGGTAACCGTGTCCACAAGACCTGACCTGTTTTACCAAGGGCACATGAACCAGGAAACGTGCCTCAATGACTACCGACCGGTGGCCCTGACTTCAGTCGTAATGAAGTGCTTGGAGAGGCTGATCATGAAGCGCATCACCTCCATACTCCCGGAACGCCTTGACCCACTTCAATTCGCATACCGTCGCAACCGGTCCACATCAGACGCCATTTCCCTGGCCCTACACTCATCCCTAGAGCATCTCGACAACAAGGACTCCTACATCAGACTCCTATTTATTGACTACAGCTCCACCTTCAACACCATAATCCCAGCCAAGCTCATATCAAAGCTCCAAATCCTAGGACTTGGCTCTCCACTCTGCAACTGGACCCTTGACTTTCTGACCCTCAGACCACAGTCAGTAAGAATGAACACCAACACCTCCTCCACAATAGTCCTCAATACCGGTGCCCCGCAAGGCTGCGTACTTAGCCCCCTACTCTACTCCCTGTACACACACGACTGCGTGGCAAAACTTGGTTCCAACTCCATCTACAAGTTTGCTGACGATACGACCATAGTGGGCCGGATCTCGAACAACGACGAGTCTGAATACAGGAGGGAGACAGAGAACCTAGTGGAGTGGTACAGCGACAACAATCTCTCCCTCAATGCCAGCAAAACTAAAGAGCTGGTCATTGACTTCAGGAAGCAAAGTACTGTACTGTACACACCCCTGTCAGCATCAACGGAGCCGAGGTGGAGATGGTTAGCAGTTTCCTAGGGGTGCACATCACCAAAAATCTATCCTGGTCCACTCACGTCGACGCTATCACCAAGAAAGCACAACAGCGCCTATACTTCCTCAGGAAACTAAGGAAATTCGGCATGTCCACATTAACTCTTACCAACTTTTACAGATGCACCATAGAAAGCATCCTATCGGGCTGCATCACAGCCTGGTATGGCAACTGCTCGGCCCAGGACCGCAAGGAACTTCAGAGAGTTGTGAACACAGCCCAGTCCATCACACAAACCTGCCTCCCATCCATTGACTCCATCTACACCTCCCGCTGCCTGGGGAAAGCGGGCAGCATAATCAAGGATCCCTCCCACCCGGCTTACTCACTTTTCCAACTTCTTCCATCGGGCAGGAGATACAGAAGTCTGAGAACACGGACGAACAGACTCAAAAACAGCTTCTTCCCCGCTGTCACCAGACTCCTAAACAACCCTCTTATGGACTGACCTCATTAACACTACACCCTGGATGCTCCACCCGATCCCGGTGCTGACGTAGTTACATTGTGTACCTTGTGTTGCCCTATTATGTATTTTCTTTTTTATTTCCTTTCCTTTTCATGTACTTAATGACCTGTTTGATCTTGGTTTCGTCAGCCGGCCAAAGGGGTTTCCCATTTTGGCCACTCCATGGGAAATTCGCGTAGGTGAGAGTGTTGCTGGTGAAGTGGACCCCCCCCCCCCTCCCCCTCCGCGCCCCCCCCCCCCCCCCCCCCGCCCCCTCCCACAGTGAATGAAGCCCCTCATGTACCTGGAGCGGCTCCATGACCAGAATTCGTACAGCGCCTTGAACGTAATAAAACCTCCCAAATTACTTCAGAGGCAAAGGTATAAGACAAAGGAGCAGAATTAGGCCACTCAGCCCGTCGGGTCTGCTCCACCGTTCAATCATGGCTGATGTTTTTCTTTAAGTAACGTTATAAAGGACAAGAGAGAGGTGGAGGGGTTTAGGGAGGGGATTCCAGAACTCAGGGCCCCCACCCCCCAGGCAGCTGAAGGCAAGGCCGCCAATGGTGGAGCGATGGGAATGGGGGGGGTGGTCAAGAGGCCGGAATTGGAGGGAGCGCAGAGATCTCGGAGGGTTGTAGGGGCTGGAGGAGGTTACAGAGATAGGGAGGGGGTGTAGGGGCTGGAGGAGGTTACAGAGTTAGGGAGGGGGTGTAGGGGCTGGAGGAGGTTACAGAGATAGGGAGGGTTGTAGGGACTGGAGGAGGTTACAGAGATAGGGAGGGTTGTAGAGGCTGGAGGAGGTTACAGAGATAGGGAGGGTTGTAGGGGCTGGAGGAGGTTACAGAGATAGGGAGGGTTGTAGGGGCTGGAGGAGATTACAGAGATAGGGAGGGTTGTAGGGGCTGGAGGAGGTTACAGAGATAGGGAGGGTGTAGGGGCTGGGGGAGGTTACAGAGATAGGGAGGGTTGTAGAGGCTGGAGGAGGTTACAGAGATAGGGAGGGTTGTAGGGGCTGGAGGGGGTTACAGAGATAGGGAGGGTTGTGGGGGCTGGAGGAGGTTACAGAGATAGGGAGGGTTGTAGGGGCTGGAGGAGGTTACAGAGATAGGGAGGGTTGTAGGGAGTTGGAGGAGGTTACAGAGATAGGGAGGGATGTAGGGTCTGGAGGAGGTTACAGAGATGGGGAGGGTTGTAGGGGCTGGAGGAGGTTACAGAGATAGGGAGGGTTGTAGGGGCTGGAGGAGGTTACAGAGATAGGGAGGGTGTAGGGGCTGGAGGAGGTTACAGAGATAGGGAGGGTTGTAGGGACTGGAGGAGGTTACAGAGATAGGGAGGGTTGTAGGGGCTGGAGGAGGTTACAGAGTTACGGAGGGATGTAGGGGCTGGAGGAGGTTACAGAGATAGGGAGTGACGCACTGTCAGAGGGTCAGTACTGAGGGAGTGCTGCACTGTCAGAGGGTCAGTACTGAGGGAGTGCTGCACAGTCAGAGGGTCAGTACTGAGGGAGTGCCGCACTGTCAGAGGGTCAGTACTGAGGGAGTGCCGCACTGTCAGAGGGTCAGTACTGAGGGAGTGCTGCACTGTCAGAGGGTCAGTACTGAGGGAGTGCCGCACTGTCAGGGGGTCAGTACTGAGGGAGTGCCGCACTGTCAGAGGGTCAGTACTGAGGGAGTGCTGCACTGTCAGAGGGTCAGTACTGAGGGAGTGCCGCACTGTCAGAGGGTCAGTACTGAGGGAGTGCCGCACTGTCAGAGGGTCAGTACTGGTACACGGAGGGAGAATTCAGAATGTCCAATTCACCCAACAAGCACGTCTTTCGGGACTTGTGGGAGGAAACCGGAGCCCCCGGAGGAAACCCACGCAGACACGGGGAGAACGTGCAGGCTCCGCACAGACAATGACCCAAGCCGGGAATCGAACCTGGGACCCTGGCGCTGTGAGGCCACAGTGCTAACCACTGTGCTACTGTGCTGCCCCTGGGTGGTTGGAATATTTGACTGACCAGTGTATCTGTGTGTGGTCAGTTTCCAGCATGAGGCACGAAGCAGAGGCCGGAGTCTGGCCAATCCACCTCCCCTGGGTTGACCTGCGATGCAACAATAACACTACCGAGGACAACACGTCCAGGATAGGGGGGCGCGTTTCCCAAACAGCCCTTCACTAAACTCTACGTCAGTAAAATACACTCTGGCAGTGATGGCCTCGAGCCCCCTTCTCTATTCTAGAAATCCCATTACACGTTTCAAACTAATCTGTCCACCTCCAGCTGTGGGCCATTCACCGAGATAACAAGGGTACCCTCTACTGGAAACAAGTGGCATTGCTTTTAATTTAACTTGAAGAATTCTCACCATGAATAAATAATTCTCAGTGAAATGGAGTTTGCCCGTTCTCTCCGGATTTCCTCCGGGAGTTCTGGTTTCCTCCCACACAGTCCAAAGATGTGCAAGTCAGGTGGATCGGCCGTCAGCAATTGCCCCTCAGTGTCCGTGGGTGGGCAGGTTAGGTTATGGGGTTACAGGGATAGGGCAGGTGGAGGGGGGAGAGTGGACATGGGCCAGTGCTGACTTGATGGGCCAAATGGCCTCCAGCACGGTAGGAATTCAATGATTCTAAATATCTTTGAGACGGAACTCATTCCATAAACTAATTTCAAAGTTAAGTACAGCGTTTATCAACCCGTGCTCTCCACAACCCTCACTGACTAAACCTCCTCTCGAGACCCCGTGCTGACTGTAAACCAATCTTTTTTTTTAAATAATTTTTATTGACATTTTTACAAAATATAAACATCACAACAATATTAACAAAACAACCGCGGTAACAACCCAAGAACAACACCCACCCAACTTCAAAAGCAACTACAAACAAAAGAAAAAACAAAAGAACACCCAAACAACAAAAGGGAAAGAGATAACACCCGCCACATCCCACAAACCCATGTACACAGTTCTCCCTCCCACCAAACCATACCCCCACCCCATCCCACCCCCTCATCCCCCCACCCCCCCGGGTTGCTGCTGCTGCCGGCCTATTTCCCTACCATTCCGCCAGGAAGTCCAGGAAAGGCTGCCACCGCCTAAAGAACCCCTGTACTGATCCCCTCGGGGCAAATTTCACCCTCTCCAATTTGACGAACCCCGCCATATCATTGATCCAGGCCTCCACGCTTGGGGGGCCTCGCATCCTTCCATTGAAGCAAGATCCTCCGCCGGGCTACTAGGGACGCAAAGGCGAGAACATCGGCCTCTATTGCCTCCTGCACTCCCGGCTCCACTGCAACCCCAAACATTGCGAGTGCCCAGCCTGGCTTGACCCTGGATCCTACCACCCTCGACACCGTCCTTGCTACCCCCTCCCAAAACTCCCCCAGCGCTGGGCACGCCCAAATCATATGGGCATGGTTCGCTGGGCTCCCCGAGCACCTAGCACACCTGACTGCGCCCCCGAAAATCCTACTCATCCTCGTCCCAGTCATGTGGGCCCTATGCAGCACCTTGAACTGTATGAGGCTAAGCCTCGCACAGGAAGAGGAGGAATTCACTCTCTCCAGGGCATCCTCCCACGTCCCCTCCTCAATCTCCTCACCCAGCTCCTCTTCCCATTTACCCTTCAGTTCCTCCACCGAGGCCTCGTCTACCTCCTGCGTTACCCGGTATATGCCCAAATTCCTCCCTCCTCCAACCCACACCCCCGAAAGCACCCTGTCCCGCACCCCTCGTGGGGGCAGCAAGGGGAATCCCTCCATCTGCCGCCTGGCAAACGCCCTCACCTGCATGTTCCCCGGGGGAGCCCAAGCTCTGTAAACCATTCTTAACAAACACTTCATCAATAAGCCTGAGCTCCCTAAAGAGACACTTCCTAACAAAACCCCCCTTCATAAACCCGAGCTCTCTATAACCCCCTTAATAAACCCCCCCTCTATAAACCCGAGCTCTCTATAGCCCCCTTAATAAACCCCCCTTCATAAACCTGAGCTCTCTATAACCCCCTTAATAAACCCCCTCGATAAACCCGAGCTCTCTATAATCCCCCCTTAATAAACCCCCCTCTATAAACCCGAGCTCTCTATAGTCCCCTTAATAAACCCCCTCGATAAACCCGAGCTCTCTATAGCCCCCTTAATAAACCCCCTCGATAAACCCGAGCTCTCTATAGCCCCCTTAATAAACCCCCTCGATAAACCCGAGCTCTCTATAACCCCCTTAATAAACCCCCTCGATAAACCCGAGGTCTCTATAGCCCCCTTAATAAACCCC
The DNA here is from genome assembly GCF_902713615.1 of Scyliorhinus canicula. NCBI lineage: Eukaryota > Metazoa > Chordata > Chondrichthyes > Carcharhiniformes > Scyliorhinidae > Scyliorhinus > Scyliorhinus canicula. Next base: position 439,596 of record NC_052176.1, on the reverse strand, counting down.
CTCTATAAACCCGAGCTCTCTGTCACCCCCTTAATAAACCCCCTCGATAAACCCGAGCTCTCTATAACCCCCCCTTAATAAACCCCCTCGATAAACCCGAGCTCTCTATAGCCCCTTTAATAAACCCCCTCTATAAACCCGAGCTCTCTATAGCCCCCTTAATAAACCCCCTCGATAAACCCGAGCTCTCTATAACCCCCCCTTAATAAACCCCCCTCTATAAACCCGAGCTCTCTATAACCCCCCTTAATAAACCCCCTCTATAAACCCGAGCTCTCTATAACCCCCTTAATAAACCCCCTCGATAAACCCGAGCTCTCTATAACCCCCTTAATAAACCCCCTCTATAAACCCGAGCTCTCTATAACCCCCCCTTAATAAACCCCCCTCTATAAACCCGAGCTCTCTATAGCCCCCTTAATAAACCCCCTCTATAAACCCAAGCTCTCTATAGCCCCCCTTAATAAACCCCCTCTATAAACCCGAGCTCTCTATAGCCCCCTGAATAAACCCCCTCTATAAACCCGAGCTCTCTATAACCCCCTTAATAAACCCCCCTCTATAAACCCGAGCTCTCTATAGCCCCCTTAATAAACCCCCCTTCATAAACCTGAGCTCTCTATAACCCCCTTAATAAACCCCCTCGATAAACCCGAGCTCTCTATAATCCCCCCTTAATAAACCCCCCTCTATAAACCCGAGCTCTCTATAGTCCCCTTAATAAACCCCCTCGATAAACCCGAGCTCTCTATAGCCCCCTTAATAAACCCCCTCGATAAACCCGAGCTCTCTATAGCCCCCTTAATAAACCCCCTCGATAAACCCGAGCTCTCTATAACCCCCTTAATAAACCCCCTCGATAAACCCGAGGTCTCTATAGCCCCCTTAATAAACCCCCTCTATAAACCCGAGCTCTCTGTCACCCCCTTAATAAACCCCCTCGATAAACCCGAGCTCTCTATAACCCCCCCTTAATAAACCCCCTCGATAAACCCGAGCTCTCTATAGCCCCTTTAATAAACCCCCTCTATAAACCCGAGCTCTCTATAGCCCCCTTAATAAACCCCCTCGATAAACCCGAGCTCTCTATAACCCCCCCTTAATAAACCCCCCTCTATAAACCCGAGCTCTCTATAACCCCCCTTAATAAACCCCCTCTATAAACCCGAGCTCTCTATAACCCCCTTAATAAACCCCCTCGATAAACCCGAGCTCTCTATAACCCCCTTAATAAACCCCCTCTATAAACCCGAGCTCTCTATAACCCCCCCTTAATAAACCCCCCTCTATAAACCCGAGCTCTCTATAGCCCCCTTAATAAACCCCCTCTATAAACCCAAGCTCTCTATAGCCCCCCTTAATAAACCCCCTCTATAAACCCGAGCTCTCTATAGCCCCCTGAATAAACCCCCTCTATAAACCCGAGCTCTCTATAACCCCCTTAATAAACCCCCTCTATAAACCCGAGCTCTCTATAACCCCCTTAATAAACCCCCTCTATAAACCCGAGCTCTCTGTAACCCCCTTAATAAACCCTCCTCTATAAACCCGAGCTCTCTGTAACCCCCCCTTAATGAGCCCTCACTTCCACCCTATTTCCGTAACCCAGTAACCCCACCAAACCTATTGGGACACACAGGGCAATTGATAATGGCCAATCCACCCAACCCGCATGTCTTTGGACTGCGGGAGGAAACCGGAGCACCCGGAGGAAACCCACGCAGACACTAGGAGGACGTGCAGACTCCGCACAGACAGTGGCCCAAGCCAGGAGCTGTAAAGCCATAGTGCTAACCGCTGTGCTACCATGCCACTAACCTTGAGAGCGGGAATCCAGATCTCAGCCCCCCCACCCCCACCCCCGGGCAGCTGAAGGCACGGCGCCCAATGGTGGAGCTATGAGAATGGGGGGATGGTCAAGAGGCCGGAATTGGAGGATGGCAGAGATCTCGGAGGGTTGTAGGCAGTTTGTAGACAATTTGAACCTTTCAAAGAATCACAGGAATTATCTTCTGAGACAAACAGCTCGAACACAACTTTAAAAGTGTTCTAACCTGCCTGCTTCCCATTGGCTGGGGACTAATGACAATCCCACAATCCTGTGGGAGTATGAGCTTCCCCAATGAGGGGGGGCGGAGAAATCATTAGCAGACTCCCTGTAAAAATAGAGCTGGCCAGTTTGGAACCAGCAGAGAGAGAGAGGAGTGAGCAGCAAGGGACGTTGCTGCTGCTGCTGTTGTATATATATGTTATTGTAAATAAATGTTATTTCTTTGTATCCTGAAAACTCGTGCTGGATTCTTCGTGGCTCTCACAAAACTGGCGACGAGGGTTAAAGTGAATAGCTGTCTACACTGCTGAAGCCACCTCCCTGGATTTTTGTTGGATACAGGTTGGAAGCTGTTTTCTATTACACCATGCCTCTGTATGGACGTTTGGATGTTTTTGATGCTGTGCTGGAAAGTTGGAACCAGTATGCACAACGGATGCGTTACTATTTCCGGGCAAACAACATCACCGAAAACGAGCGCCAGGTGGTCATATTGCTCACCGCCTGCGGCCCGCATACGTTTGGGGTGATTAGGAGCCTTACATACCCAGCTGTGCCGGACACCAAAACGTTTGATGAGCTTGTGAACTTAATGGGGCAACATTTTAACCCAACCCCACCCACGATAGTCCAACGTTACCAGTTTAATGCCGCTGAGAGGACCCCAGGAGAATCCCTTGCTGAGTTTCTATCCAGGCTACGCAGGATTGCGGAGTACTGTGACTATGGTGAGACTCTGTCAGAAATGTTACTCGACCGTTTGGTTTGTGGTATTAACAACACGGCCACCCAGAGAAAGTTTTTTTTTTTTAAATTTTAGATTACCCAATTATTTTTTCCAATTAAGGGTCAATTTAGCGTGGCCAATCCACCTACCCTGCACATCTTTTGGGTTGTGGGGGTGAAACCCACGCAGACACGGGGAGAATGTGCAAACTCCACACGGACAGTGACCCAGAGCCGGGATTCGAACCCGGGTCCTCAGCGCCGTAGGCAGCAATGCTAACCACTGTGCCACCGTGTTGCCCCACCCAGAGAAAGTTGTTAGCCGAGCCAACATTGACTTTTGAACAGGCCATTCAGATAGTATTGTCCCGAGAGAGCGCAGAACGGGGAGTGCAGCAGCTACAGGGAATGGAGGTGCATGCCTTGGGGCTCAACCCCTTCCGTCCGAAAGCATCCCCCCGCACCCCTACGGTACCTTGGGCGAGGCGACGTCCGGATCAATGCCAGTGGCCGTCGGACATTCCTCCCCGAAGGGAGCCTTCTCCAGAACCAATGGATAAGGAGCCATGTCCGTGTCAGACTTGTAGGCGCCGACCCCGTTGCGGACGGCGGTCCTGGGGGCGCCAGAGGCGCCGTCGCTCCGACCGAAACTGGGGCCAGCCCAGAGGCCGTAACTTTCATTTGGATGAACCTGCGGCGACTACTCCCGAGGACGTGGAGATGGAGGCCGACTGCTTGTAGCTGCATTGTGTGGCAGCTCCCTGTGTGGCCCCCATTAAAGTGACAGTACGGGTCAATGGTCACCCGCTTGAGGTGGAGTTGGACACTGGCTCCAAACAGTTTCTGGAGGGTTGACTGAGGTGCTAGGACGATGTACGCCAGCCCGGTTTGGGGAAAATAAAAGAAACTGTAGCCCGTATCCAAGTCGCACCAGGAGCCACGCTGCGCTATTTCCGGGTGCAACCGGTGCCTTACGCCTTGTTCGAGAAGGTAGAAGGGGAGGTCACTCGTTTGGAGACTTTGGGTATCATCAGGCCCGTCCGTTTTGCTGACTGGGCAGCACCAATTGTACCTGTAATGAAGCCAGATGCCACAGTTTGCTTGTGCGGCGGCTATAAACTTACAGTGAAGCTTGCAGGTGGACTCTCGTTCACAAAGTTAGATATGAGTCACGCCTACCTACAGTTGGAGCTGGATCCTGCCTCCCGGCCATATGTAACGATTAATACACACCGGGGCCTGTATGAATATACACGTTTGCCCTTTGGAGTATCCTCTGCCTGCGCTATTTTTCAACGCGTTATGGAGGGCATTTTGAGAGGTTTACCGCGTGTTGCTGTCTACTTAGATGACATTTTGATCACCGGGACGTCGGAGCAGGAACATTTGGAAAATTTGGAGGCTGTCCTTCGATGCTTTTCGGAGGCTGGAGTCCGTTTACGACGCACAAAGTGCGTATTTCAGGCGAAGGAAGTAGTCTACCTGGGTTATCGGGTGGACCGTGAAGGTTTGCACCCCGTCGCAGAGAAGGTGCGCGCGATTCAACAGGCCCCCGACCCGACTGACACTTCGCATCTTTGTTCGTTTCTCGGCCTCGTAAACTATTACGGGAAGTTCCTCCCCAATCTGACAACTACGCTGGCCCCGTTGCACCTTCTGCTAAAGAAGAATCACACCTGGGTTTGGGGTCAGCCACAAGAAACCGCTTTCCGGCGGGTAAAACAGCAATTGTTGTCGTCTGGGTTACTAACCCACTATGATCCTGGAAAGCCGTTGCTCGTCACATGTGATGCATCCCCGTATGGTATTGGGGCCGTCCTGTCCCACAAGATGGAGAACGGGGCCGAGCGGCCGATAGCTTTTGCCTCCCGCACACTGACTGCAGCGGAAAAGAAGTACGTGCAGATCGAGAAGGTGGGCCTGGCAGTGGTCTTTGCGGTGAAACATTTCCACCAGTTCGTATATGGCCGCCACTTCACTATCGTGACTGATCATAAACCTCTGCTGGGACAATCACAGGCAAGGTGTCCATAAAATTTAGGGTTGCAACCACGGTGAGGTGGTTGCAACCCTAAATTTTATGGACGCCTTGCCTGTCACGGCATCACAGATCCGTGAGTGGACCCAGACGGAGACAGTCCTGTTAAAGGTTCGGCACATAGTCCTGTATGGGGGGCAGCATAGACAGCTCCCAGGTGAGTTGCGGGCATTTTCCTCCAAGCTGTCCGAATTCAGCGTGGAAGGCAGCATCCTTTTGTGGGGGACGTGTGTGATTGTCCCGGAAAAAGGACAGGAGCTGATACTGAGAGACTTGCACAATGGGCATCCAGGTGTGACCAAAATGAAAATGTTGGCCCGGAGTTATGTCTGGTGGCCAGGCCTCGACACCGACATTGAGAAGGTGGCCCAAAACTGCTCCATTTGCCAGGAGCATCAGAAGCTTCCGCCGGCCGCGCCCCTACATCATTAGAATGGCCAGGGCGGCCTTGGGAGCGCTTGCATGCTGATTTCGCCGGCCCTTTTCAAGGAACCATGTTCCTTCTATTAATCGATGCCCAGTCTAAATGGCTAGAGGTGCATAAGATGGGAGGCACAACGTCCTGCGTAACAATCGAGAAGATGCGTTTGTCTTTCAGTACGCATGGCCTCCCCGAGGTGCTGGTCACGGACAACGGCACTCCGTTCACAAGTGAGGAGTTTGCGAGGTTCATGAAGATGAACGGCATACGCCATATCCGCACTGCTCCATACCACCCAGCTTCAAATGGGTTGGCGGAGCGCGCAGTGCAGACATTAAAACAAGGCCTAAAGTAGCAGTCTTCCGGGTCAATGGACACGAGACTGGCTCGTTTTTTGTTTTCATATAGGACCACCCCCCCATGCGGTGACTGGAGTAGCTCCCGCAGAACTCCTAATGGGCCGGAGACTTCACACCCGCCTTAGCATGGTTTTCCCGGACATTGGCACAAATGTACGCTGCACACAAGAACGGCAGGGTCACGGTTTGTCTCGGCATCGGCCAATTCGGCAGTTTGCGCCCGGTGACCCAGTGTTTGTTCGGAATTTTGCTGGTGGTGCCCAGTGGGTCCCTGGTGTAATCTTTCACCAAACGGGCCCTATCTCTTACCAGGTGCAAGCCCAGGGGTGTCTCTAGCGCAAACATGTAGGCCATGTTCGGTCCAGAAGACTATCCCTTCCAAAGATTCCCCGCCCCAGGAGCTCATTCCTACAGCCACAGAGACCAGACACAATGGAGAGTATTCCTCACAATCTTCCTCTGGTGCCTCACTCAAAGCCTGCGCAGGTCGCGACAGAACCGCCTGGAGATGGAGACGCCGAGATGATGGAGGCAGCAGACTCTGACTCCGAGATGGAGATACAGGACGCCTCAGAGGGGGAATCCTCGGGCCCACGGGCCATGGATGGACAACCATCACGTCGTTCATCACGGAAGCGCCGGTCTCCATCTCGTTACACGCCGCCCGATCCAGCGCCTCGTGCAAATGGTGTCCGGCCTGCGGCAAAACGAGTCCGACGCCCTCCTTCGCCAGGGTCTTCGGTGGATTCCTTGGACTTTGGGGGGGGAGGGATGTTATAACCTGGCTGCTTCCCATTGGCTGGGGACTAATGGCAATCCCACAATCCTGTGGGAGTATGACCTTCCCCAATGAGGGGGGGGGGGGGGGCGGAGAAATCATTAGCAGGTCCCTGCATAAATAGAGCTGGCCAGTATGGAACCAGCAGAGAGAGAGGAGTGAGCAGCAAGGGAAGTTGTTGCTGCTGTTGTGTATATATATGTTAATTTGTAAATAAATGTTATTTGTTTGTATCCTGAAAACCCCGTGCTGGATTCTTCGTGGCCCCTCACCAAAAAAAGTCAAAGTCTGAAAATGAAATATGAATACAGAACTCTTTTCTAATTCTCTTCCTTTCCTTTCCTTTTCTCTTCTTCCCAACCCTCCCTTTCCTTCCAACTCCTTTTCTTTCCTATCTAAAATGGTGGCCGGCCTAGTGGTTAGCACAACCACCTCACGGCGCTGAGGTCCCAGGTTTGAATCCCGGCCCTGGGTCACTGTCCGTGTGGAGTTTGCATATTCTCCCCGTGTCTGCGTGGGTTTCGCCCCCACAACCCAAAAATGTGCAGAGTAGGTGGATTGGCCACACTAAATTATCCCTTAATTGGAAAAAATAATTGGGTAATCTAAATTTATTAAGAAAAAAATAAATAAAAAATAAAATGGTGGCCAAATCGTCCATGGATATACTATTTCATATCTGTCTTAAGCGATCTGATCACACCCCAATATAATCCTAATTGGTTTGAGTTAGACTCAAACACATTTGATTTGATAGCAAGCTGTCCATCTTCACTATGTAACATTTACTTCCAATTGTTGCCTGCTTGTATGTTAAAGAATGCAATATTGTGCTTTATCAAAACCAGCAAAAACTGGTCTAATGCTGACCTACCTATTGCCACAATAGAGACCTCATGCTGACCTCACTACTGCAACAATGGAGATCTTATGTTATCTTGTCATGCCATGCTGGGCATAACTCCGAAAATATAATTCAAACTGTCTATTTCAATTCAGTAAAGTAAATTAAGCTGCTTTTATATAATCGTTTTAATGAGAATGTTGGAATCAAATATATATATATATTTGATTTGATGTTTTAACAGTCCATTTATTAAAAACAAGGCAACACAGTCTAAAATGTTTCAGTTTGTATAAATCATGGGATGTAATTCACCCTAATCTCGAACGGTGTGAGAACCGTCGAGCCTCACTCCTACCGCTTCATTGCCATGGATTCAGCCCTTGTCCTTGGAGAAATGAAATGAGAAGTGTCTGTCTGATCAGACTTCTGTGTTACTTTTAAAATTATGAAAGTGAGTTTGCAAAATATGTGTTTTCTTTCATTTTAAAACTGGGAATTAATATTTACGCTTAAGCAGCTATTTTTTTTAACCTATATTGGGTGTATTAGAAATACCTGGGGGCGCAATTCTCCGCACTCACGACGGTGCAGGGAATAGCGGGCGGCGTAAGTTTTTACGGCCACGCTGGTCTGACGACCTCCCGCTATTCTTCCCCCCCCCACGCCCGCCTCCCGACACGAATCGCTGCCCGCCGTTTTTTTACGGCGAGCAGCGATTCTCAGCTGGCCGATGGGCCGAATTCCAGGGCCTTTACGACCGTTTCTATGAACGTCAAACACACCTGGTCTGACCGTTCGTAAAAACGGCCGTAAAGTCCCGATCTGGGGAACCATGGCACCGATTGGCACGGCAGTACCACGGCCGTGCCAAGGGTGCCATGGGCCTGCGATCGGTGGGCACCGATCGCGGGCAGCGGGTACTTACCCCGCGCACTCTTTCTCCCTCCGCCGCCCCGCTGTATCCATTCGCGGGGCGGCTGAGGGGCATCCCGGCCCGCGCATGCGCGGGTTTCACGCAAATCGTCATCCGCGCATACGCGGGTTGGAGTCGTCCAATCCGCGCATGCGCGGCTGACGTCATGTGACGCGTCAGCCGTCGCTAACTCTGGCAAGCGGGCTTAACGAAATTCGTTAAGACCGCGATGCCGGAGTTCACGGCCGTGGGACGCTAGCCCCGACCGGGGACCAGAATCGGTTCCCGGTCGGGGGGGGCGGAGGCTGGCGTCAAACCCGCCCGTTTTTGACGCCAGCCTCACGATTTCTCCCGGGTGCGGAGAATCACGCCCCTGGCTTCTACAAGGTTTTAGAATTTAGAGAGGAGGTTTAAACACCACCTTTACAGACCTTAAGTAGGAAGGTGAAAGTATCAACAGTGTCATGGGAAGTTTCCAGGTGGCTGAAACATCAGTGCGAGGTGGGAAGTCTAATTTGAAAGTGTCCCGTGTGTTATTACAATCGAGACCGATTCCACCCAAACAGTCAGTTTGTTTTCAGTTTTAATCACTTCCTCCCCTGACGGCCATCCTGCCACACAGGGGGTATGCTAATGTGCGGCCGTATCACCTGTTTCAGAATGAGAGAGAAGTCGCCGAGTTCAGCAGGAAGCTGGCCGCCCACAGCTCAGGAAATCACACCCACCGACACAGCCCCTATCGCTGCCTGCTGTCCCCAACTCTGAGCCACGGGCCACCTGGAAACTCTGCCCTGACTCATCTCACAACCTGAGCTTGCGCAGCTGCCCGAATGCGAGAATGGCGGTCGGGGGGGGGGGGGGACGCTGCCGAGGACCGCAGTATCGACGCTGTCCCCACACCCTCCACCACCATAAACTGGAGCCGCTGCCTCTTCACACCCACACAGCCATAAGAGCATCAGAACTAGGAGCAGGAGTCGGCCATCTGGCCCCTCGAGCCTGCTCCGCCGTTCAATGAGATCACGGCTGATCTTTTGTGGACTCAGCTCCACTTTCCGGCCCGAACACCATAACCCTTAATCCCTTTATTCTTCAAAAAACTATCTATCTTTACCTTAAAAACATTTAATGAAGGAGCCTCAACTGCTTCACTGGGCAAGGATCTCCATAGATTCTGGGAGGGCTTTGCGAAGGCTATGTCCAGGATCTTGGGCTGGTTTAGCACACTGGGCTAAATCGCTGATTTTTAAAGCAGACCCAGGCAGGCCAGCAGCACGGTTCGATTCCCGTACCAGCCTCCCCGAACAGGTGCCGGAATGTGGCGACTAGGGGCTTTTCACAGTAACTTCATTTGAAGCCTACTCGTGACACTAAGCGATTTTCGTTTTTTTCATTTCACGCGGGTGAAGCCGAGTCCAGAGATGGCGATCTTTGGGGTGTCAGAGGATCCAGGAGTGCAGGAAGCGAAAGAGGCCGAGGTTGTGGCCTTTGCCTCTCTGGTAGCCCGGAAGTGGATCTTGTTAATGTGGAGGGACTCGAAGCCCCCGAGTTTGGAGACCTGGATTAGTGACATGCCTGGGTTCCTCAGCCTGGAGCGAATAAAGTTTGGCCTTGAGAGGGTCCTTGCTGGAGTTCTCATACTGGCGCTGGAGGGTGTGCAGAGGAGATTCACTAGGTTAATCTCAGAGTTGAAGATTACGAGGAGAGGTTGAGTAGACTGGGACTGTACTCGTTGGATAGATGCGGGCAGGTTGTTTCCACTGGTGGGTGACAGCAGAACTAGGGGGCATAGCCTCAAAATAAGGGGAAGTAGATTTAGGACTGAGTTTAGGAGGAACTTCTTCACCCAAAGGGTTGTGAATCTATGGAATTCCTTGCCCAGTGAAGCAGTTGAGGCTCCTTCATTGAATGTTTTAAAGATAAAGATAGATAGTTTTTTGAAGAATAAAGGGATTAAGGGTTATGGTGTTCGGGCCGGAAAGTGGAGCTGAGTCCACAAAAGATCAGCCATGATCTCATTGAATGGCGGAGCAGGCTCGAGGGGCCAGATGGCCTACTCCTGCTCCTAGTTCTTATGTTCTCTCCCTCTACCCCCACCTGTCACTGTCAGAGTGTTACTCTCTCACTGCCGCCTTGCAGTGAGGGAGGGAGTGGCCTTGGAGTGAGAGAGGGAGTGGCCATGGAGTGAGAGAGGGAGTGGCCTTGGAGTGAGGGAGGGAGTGGCCATGGAGTTAGTGAGGGGGTGGCCTTGGAGTGAGTGAGGGAGTGGCCTTGGAGTGAGGGAGGGAGTGGCCTTGGAGTGAGGGAGGGAGTGGCCTTGGAGTGAGAGAGGGAGTGGCCTTGGATGAAGAGAGGGAGTGGCCTTGGAGTGAGAGAGGGAGTGGCCTTGGAGTGAGTGAGGGAATAGCCTTGGAGTGAGAGAGGGAATGGCCTTGGAGTGAGAGAGGGAGTAGCCTTGGAGTGAGAGAGGGAGTGGCCTTGGAGTGAGAGAGGGAGTAGCCTTGGAGTGAGAGAGGGAGTGGCCATGGAGTGAGAGAGGGAGTGGCCTTGGAGTGAGGGAGGGAGTGGCCATGGAGTTAGTGAGGGGGTGGCCTTGGAGTGAGTGAGGGAGTGGCCTTGGAGTGAGGGAGGGAGTGGCCTTGGAGTGAGGGAGGGAGTGGCCTTGGAGTGAGAGAGGGAGTGGCCTTGGATGAAGAGAGGGAGTGGCCTTGGAGTGAGAGAGGGAGTGGCCTTGGAGTGAGTGAGGGAATAGCCTTGGAGTGAGAGAGGGAATGGCCTTGGAGTGAGAGAGGGAGTAGCCTTGGAGTGAGAGAGGGAGTGGCCTTGGAGTGAGAGAGGGAGTAGCCTTGGAGTGAGAGAGGGAGTGGCCTTGGAGTGAGAGAGGGAGTGGCCTTGGAGTGAGGGAGGGAGTGGCCTTAGAGTGAGAGAGGGAATGGCCTTAGAGTGAGAGAGGGAGTGGCCTTGGAGTGAGAGAGGGAATGGCCTTGGATGAAGGGAGAGGGAGTGGCCTTGGATGAAGGGAGAGGGAGTGGCCTTGGATGAAGAGGGGGAGTGGCTTTGGATGAAGGGAGAGGGAATGGCCCTGGATGAAGAGAGGGAGTGGCCTTGGATGAAGAGAGGGAGTGGCCTTGGATGAAGGGAGTTGGAATGGCCTTGGATGAAGGGAGTTGGAATGGCCTTGGATGAAGAGAGGGAGTGGCCTTGGATGAAGAGAGGGAGTGGCTTTGGAGTGAGAGAGGGAGTGGCCTTGGATGAAGAGTGGGAGTAGCCTTGGATGAAGAGAGGGAGTGGCCTTGGATGAAGAGAGGGAGTGGCCTTGGATGAAGAGAGGGAGTGGCTTTGGAGTGAGAGAGGGAGTGGCCTTGGATGAAGAGAGAGGGAATGGCTTTGGATGAAGAGAGGGAGTGGCCTTGGATGAAGGGAGAGGGAGTGGCCTTGGTGTGAGAGAGGGAGTGGCCTTGGATGAAGGGAGAGGGAGTGGCCTTGGATGAAGAGAGGGAATGGCCTTGGATGATGGGAGAGGGAGTAGCCTTGGATGAAGAGAGGGAGTAGCCTTGGATGAAGAGAGAGGGTGTGGCCTTGGATGAAGAGAGGGAGTGGCCTTGGATGAAGGGAGAGGGAGTGGCCTTGGATGAAGAGAGGGAGTGGCCTTGGAGTGAGAGAGGGAGTGGCCTTGGATGAAGGGAGAGGGAGTGGCCTTGGATGAAGGGAGAGGGAATGGCCTTGGATGAAGAGAGAGAGTGGCCTTGGATGAAGGGAGAGGGAGTGGCCTTGGATGAAGAGAGGGAGTGGCCTTGGAGTGAGAGAGGGAGTGGCCTTGGATGAAGGGAGAGGGAGTGGCCTTGGATGAAGGGAGAGGGAATGGCCTTGGATGAAGAGAGAGAGTGGCCTTGGATGAAGGGAGAGGGAGTGGCCTTGGAGTGAGAGAAGGAGTGGCCTTGGATGAAGGGAGAGGGAATGGCCTTGGATGAAGAGAGGGAGTAGCCTTGGATGAAGAGAGGGAGTGGCCTTGGATGAAGAGAGAGGGAGTGGCCTTGGATGAAGAGAGGGAGTAGCCTTGGATGAAGAGAGGGAGTGGCCTTGGATGAAGAGAGAGAGTAGCCTTTGATGAAGAAACGGAGTAGCCTTGGATGAAGGGAGAGGGAGTGGCCTTGGATGAAGAGAGAGAGTGGCCTTTGATGAAGAAACGGAGTAGCCTTGGATGAAGAGAGAGAGTGGCCTTTGATGAAGAAACGGAGTAGCCTTGGATGAAGGGAGAGGGAGTGGCCTTGGATGAAGAGAGAGAGTGGCCTTTGGTGAAGAAACGGAGTAGCCTTGGTTGAAGAGAGAAAGAGGCTTTTGAGCGACTGTCAGAATGCACATTTCCACATATTTGAGTGTAGTTACTGCGGTAACACAACTGATGTAGAGATAATAATACTGAAGATTTTGGAAAACAGAATTCAATTTACACACAGCAAGATCCCACACAGAGCAATGTGATTATGTCATCTGTTTTTAGTAAGGTTTTTAAAAATATTCATTTACGGGATGTGGGTGTCGCTGGTTAGGCCAGTATTTATTGCCCATCCCTAGCTGCCCTTCAGAAGGTGATGGGTGAGCTGCCTTCTTGAACCGCTGCAGTCCCTGAGGTGTAGGTACACCCACTGTGCTGTTAGGGAGGGTGTTGCCCCAACGACAGTGAAGGAACGGCCGATATATTTCCAAGTCAGGATGGTGACCTCCAGTTGGTGGGGGTCCCAGGTATCTGCTGCCCTCGTCCTTCTAGATGGTAGTGGTCGTGGGTTTGGAAGGTGCTGTCTGAGGAGCCTTGGTGAGTTCCTGCGGTGCATCTTGTAGATGGTACACACGGCTGCCACTGTGCGTCGGTGGTGGAGGGAGTGAATGTTTGTGGAAGGGGAGCAATCAAGTGGGGCTGCTTTGTCCTGGATGGAGTTGAGCTTCTTGAGTGTTGTAGGAGCTGCACTCATCCAGGCAAGTGGAGAGTATTCCCTCACACTCCTGCCTTGTGCCTTGTCGATGGTGGACAGGCTTTGGGGGGGTCAGGAGGTGAGTTACTCTCCGCAGGATTCCCAGCCTCTGACCTGCCCTGGTAGCCACAGTATTAATGTGGCTGGGTCCAGTTCAGTTTCTGATCAATGGTAACCCCCAGGATGTTGATTGTGGGGATTCAGCGATGGTAACGCCATTGAATGGTCAAGGGGCGATGGTTAAATCCTCTGTTGTAGGAGATGGTCATTGCCTGGCACTTGTGTGGCGTGAATGTAACTTGCCCCTTGCCAGCCCCGAGCCTGGATATTGTCCAGGTCTTGCTGCATTTGGACACGGACGGCTTCATTAATTGCAGAGTTGTGAATAGTGCTGAACATTGTGCAGTCAGCCGCAAACATCCCCACTCTGACCTTATGATGGAAGGGAGGCCATTGATGAAGCAGCTGAAGATGGTTGGGGCCGAGGACACTACCCTGAGGAACTCCTGCAGTGATGTCCTGGAACTGAGATGATTGACCTCCAACCACCACAACCATCTCCCTTTGTGCCGGGAATGACTCCAACCAGCGGAGAGGTTTCCCTCAGTACTGACCCTCTGACAGTGCGGCACTCCCTCAGTACTGACCCTCTGACAGTGCGGCACTCCCTCAGTACTGACCCTCTGACAGTGCGGCACTCCCTCAGTACTGACCCTCTGACAGTGCGGCACTCCCTCAGTACTGACCCTCTGACAGTGCAGCACTCCCTCAGTACTGACCCTCTGACAGTGCGGCACTCCCTCAGTACTGACCCTCTGACAGTGCGGCGCTCCCTCAGTACTGACCCTCTGACAGTGCGGCACTCCCTCAGTACTGACCCTCTGACAGTGCGGCACTCCCTCAGTACTGACCTTCTGACAGTGTGGCACTCCCTCAGTACTGACCCTCTGACAGTGCAGCACTCCCTCAGTACTGACCCTCTGACAGTGTGGCATTCCCTCAGTACTGACCCTCTGACTGTGCGGCCCTCCCTCAGTACTGACCCTCTAACAGTGCGGCACTCCCTCAGTACTGACCCTCTGACAGTGCAGCACTCCCTCAGTACTGACCCTCTGACAGTGCGGCACTCCCTCAGTACTGACCCTCTGACAGTGCAGCACTCCCTCAGTACTGACCCTCTGACAGTGCAGCACTCCCTCAGTACTGACCCTCTGACAGTGCAGCACTCCCTCAGTACTGACCCTCTGACAGTGCGGCACTCCCTCAGTACTGACCCTCTGACAGTGCGGCGCTCCCTCAGTACTGACCCTCTGACAGTGCGGCACTCCCTCAGTACTGACCCTCTGACAGTGCGGCACTCCCTCAGTACTGACCCTCTGACAGTGCGGCACTCCCTCAGTACTGACCCTCTGACAGTGCAGCACTCCCTCAGTACTGACCCTCTGACAGTGCGGCATTCCCTCAGTACTGACCCTCTGACAGTGCGGCACTCCCTCAGTACTGACCCTCTGACAGTGCGGCGCTCCCTCAGTACTGACCCTCTGACAGTGTGGCACTCCCTCAGTACTGACCCTCTGACAGTGCGGCACTCCCTCAGTACTGACCCTCTGACAGTGCGGCACTCCCTCAGTACTGACCCTCTGACAGTGCGGCACTCCCTCAGTACTAACACTGGGCGCGTCACCAATGGATTACTGAGGATGGGGAATTGGATCACTGATGCACGATCAATTGCACAGAGACTCAGATTGGGTACAACTGTGGCTTTATTGCAGGCAGATGCGTTGCCTCCTGCTGCAGCTGGCGAAATGGCAGATCAATGGAGGACACGCATATTTATACTCCTCCTCACGGGCGGAGTTAGCCGGCAGGGGCTACCGGCGAACCTGTAGTACAGGTCCTACCTTACATCCCCTAATACAGGTGCACACAGTGATTCACCACAACCGTGACCTTCCAATTCAGAATCAAAATAACAAGTGAGTAATTTTTTCATTAGTTTATGGGATGTGGCCTTCGCTGGCTAGGCCTGCTTTCGTTGCTCATCGCTAATTAGTCTTGTACTGAGTGCCAGGCGACATTTAAGAGTCAACCCCCTTGCTCTGGGTTGGGACGATCTCCTTCCCTAAAGGACGTTGATGAACTGGGTGGGCATTTACAACAATCGGCAATGGTTACCTTTCGGCTTTTCATTCTGTTAAAGTTTGCTTGACTGTTTCAGACGTTAAATGTTGTGATGTAACTTGCAGGATGGTTTGTGCAAGAGGGGATTCAGTCAGACTCTGTAAGTGGCGGTTGGATATGGTCACAGATGGAGCTCGCCGTCTGAATGAACAGAGATACACCTCCTGCTGTCCTCCTGTGCTCTCTCAGGGCTTTTAGCTTCCTGAGTCCCCTCTCCACATTCACGTTCCCCTGGGCGACCCAGTTAGTCTGCAATTCGAAGCACTGAGTCAGGATAGCATTAATTCAGCGTTGGAAAAAGATTAATCCTGTCATCCGCCCCAGCTTGAGTTGGTCAGCACTCGTTAAAAGGATTAAGAGTGTGCGCAGGTCGTGTTGCTCTACGTAACTGACCAGGTCATGTCGATAATGATCCCTAAGCCTTTAAACTATTCTTAAATCCCCAGAGGCCTTCACTTGCTGCTCCCGGTAACTGGTTTGTTTTTGTGCCAATAATCGCTCACACGTTGGTGCTGGCTGAACAGGAGTTGGTACATGTTAGAGACGTTCCTGTTCACCCATCACTCCTCACCTTCGCTGGCCTACGTTGGTTTCCGGGGCCGACAATGCCTGCGTTTTAAAACTCTCGTCTTCTGATGTACCATCAATTGAACGCGAGACGAGTTGCTGTACAAAAGTATGGCTTTAATCAGCTAGATGTTAAGCCCTGCGGTCGATTACAGTATAAGGACGACCGCCGGGAGTACTGGGTATTTATACCCCGCCCTGGAGGCGGGGTTAACTCAGCCTCTCGACCAATCGGGGAGCCGTCACATGACTGGTCTCAACCAATCGGTCGAGAGGTACATGACCGACCAGGGCCAATGGTAAGCCGGTGTTCTGCACCGATGGCAGGCAGCTATGCTAATCTTACCACCACATGTTCAAACGCCTTCTCGGCCTCGGTAACCCAGCCGGCCCGCCGACACTCGGCCCTGTCTGACCTCCTCCACTTCCAGCCCCCTTTAGCACCTGCCGTTCCTATCGCCCCATCGGCGACCTTGCCTTCCACTGCCTGCACCCTAAACTCCTGAATTCCCCCTTTCGAACCCCTCCTCCTCCACAAACCTCTTTAAAATCTACTGGGACTATCCCTTTCATGGCCCGACGTCAGGTTCGGGGCAGCAGGGTAGCATGGTGGTTAGCATAAATGCTTCACAGCTCCAGGGTCCCAGGTTCGATTCCCGGCTTGGGTCACTGTCTGTGCGGAGTCTGCACGTCCTCCCCGTGTGTGCGTGGGTTTCCTCCGGGTGCTCCGGTTTCCTCCCACAGTCCAAAGATGTGCGGGGTAGGTGGATTGGCCATGCTAAATTGCCCGTAGTGTCCTAAAAAGTAAGGTGGGGGGGGGGGGTTGTTGGGTTACGGGTATAGGGTGGATACGTGGGTTTGAGTAGGGTGATCATTGCTCGGCACAACATCGAGGGCCGAAGGGCCTGTTCTGTGCTGTACTGTTCTATGTTTGATAATGTGTGTTTTTTCAAAGATGGTGCGTAAATGCTAGGGACCCATCTTTGTCAAAGTGTTTTGATAAATAATATTCTTAATATACAGAGGCCCCTTTATCAGTCCTTTATTTGAGAATTGTCTTGCCTGTTTCGGTCCATTAAAGTTGTGGCTACAGTTTATAATTGGGCAGCAGAATTACAGAGACAGGGTTAACACTGCACAGAGCCCCAGCCTTGGGAATGTCCCCTCTCTGTCCCGTCACTGAGGGAAGCCATTTTCATTCTGCCATTGCTCACTCCAGCTGCCATTTCTGAACGTCGGGAGAGCTCTCGCCTCTCTGCTGGGATTGGATTGGGTTTGTTTATTGTCACAGGTACAGTGAAAAGCATTTCTCTGCGAGCAGCTCAACAGATCATTCAGTACATGGGAAGAAAAGGGAATAAAAGAAAATACATAATAGGGCAACACAAGGTACACAATGTAACTACAGAAGCACCGGCATCGGGTGAAGCATACAGGGTGTAGTGTTAATGAGGTCAGTCCATAAGAGGGTCATTTAGGAGTCTGGTGACAGTGGGGAAGAAGCTGCTTTTGAGTCTGTTCGTGCGTGTTCTCAGACTTCTGTATCTCCTGCCCGATGGAAGAAGTTGGAAGAGTGATTAAGCCGGGTGGGAGGGGTCTTTGATTATGCTGCCCGCTTTCTCCAGGCAGCGGGAGGTGTAGATGGAATCAATGGATGGGAGGCAGGTTTGTGTGATGGACTGGGCTGTGTTCACGACTCTCTGTAGTTTTGTGCGGCCCTGGGCCGAGCAGTTGCCATACCAGGCTGTGATGCAGCCCGATAGGATGCTTTCTATGGTGCATCTGTAAAAGTTGGTAAGGGTTAATGTGGACATGCCGAATTTCCTTAGTTTCCTGAGGAAGTATAGGCGCTGTTGTGCTTTCTTGGTGGTAGTGTCGATGTGGGGGTGTATCTATTGGGTTTGGCAGCCCCTGCACGACTGCGGTGGGCCCTCCCTGTATCGAAGACCAGTTTCCCGTTCGCATCGTGGTCAAACCCAGGAGAAAATCAATGAGGCTTTTTTTTTTTTAAATTAAGAATTTTCTTCAATTTCTTCACAATTCTGTTTATTATTTTGTACCCGGTATTCGAATTGGAGATGGAAGGTGAGGCAGCAGGCTGTACAATGAAACCCTCCAGGAATGAGTGCTACCAGAGTTGGACACCCTCGGTGTTAACTCACCTGGCATCAACACTGGACCGTTCATTACACTGGGTACGAGGCAGGGGTGCCCGCTGTGGCCGCTGCTGTCTGCTCTGACCATGGAGCCATTGGCGATGGCTCTCCGGGGGTCGGCAGAGTGGCAGGGGATAATGAGGGGACAGAGGGAGCATCGGGTCTCGCTCTATGCCGCTGACCTCTTGCTGTATGTTTCGGTTCCGTTGGAGAGTATGGGAAGGATTATGGGCCTGTTGGGGAGGTTCCCGGGATACAAGCTGAATGTCGGGAAAAGCCAGGTATTCCCGGTGAATGAGCTGGCACAGCGGGCTAATTTAGGGGGGATGCCATTTACGGCAGCGAGGGATAGGATTAGGCATTTGGGGATTCAGGTAGCGAGGGAATGAACGGGGCTCCATAAGTGGAACTTAACAAAGCTGGTGGAGGAGGGAGGATCGTAAGAGGTGGGATGCACGGCAATTAACGTTGGCGGGGAGGGTCCAAGTGGGGAAAAGGAATATTCTGCCGAGGTTTGTGTTTATCTTTCAGGCTCTCCCCATCTTTATCCCAAAGGCCTTTTTTCGGAAAGTGGACATAATCATCTCTGACTTTGTATGGGCGGGGAAGGTGCCGAGGGTGGGGAAGGTGCCGAGGGTGGGGAAGGTGCCGAGGGTGGGGAAGGTGCTGAGGGTGGGGAGGACCCTGCTACAGAGGCAGCAGGGGGGGTTGGCGTTGCCAAACCTGCTTCATTATTATTGGGCGGTGAATGTGGACAAGGTGCGGCGGTGGTGGGAAGGAGAAGGGGTAGAGGGGGTTAGGATGGAGGAGGAATCTGGTAAGGGGTCTAGTTTGAGGGCTATGGTGACGGCAGCATTGCCAATGGCTCCGAGTAGGTATTCAGGGAGCCCAGTGGTGCAGTCCACGGTGAAGATATGGAATCAGCTGAGGAGGCATTTTAGGGTGGAAGGGATGTTGGTGCTAACGGGGGGGGGGGGGGGGGGATGGATAGTGTATACAGGAGGTGGAGGGAAGTGGGGCTGGTCAAGGTGAGGGATCTGTATTTGGAGGGAGGGTTCGCCAGTCTGGAGGAGCTAAGGGAGAGGGTAGAGCTGCCGAGGGGCAGTGAGTTCAGGTATCTGCAGGTTAGGGACTTTGCAGGAAAGGTCTGGAAGGGGTTCCCTGGATTGCCGGGATACACCCTGCTGGAGCGACTGCTGCTTCCGGATGTGGAAGTGAAGGGAAGAATTGGGGATATATATAAGTGGCTGGGAGAGCAGGGAGGTGAGCGGATGGTGAAGATCAAGGAGAAATGGGAAGCGGAGTTGGGAATGGAGACCAATTGGGGAGTATGGAGTGAGGCACTGCGAAGGGTAAACGGGACCTCCTCTTGTGCGAGGATGAGCCTGATACAGTTCAAGGTGGTGCACGGGGTGCATATGACTCGGGTGAGAATGAGTGGGTTCTTTCAGGGGGTAGCAGATGAGTGTGAGAGGTGTGGGCGAGGGCCAGCGAATCACGCGCACATGTTTTGGGGTTGTGAAAAATTGGGATGATTCTGGGTGGGAGTGTTCGTGGTCTTAGCCAGGATAGTGGAGGAGGGAGTGGACCCGGACCCTTTGGTGGCGATATTTGGGGTCTCAGAGAAGCCGGAGCTCATGGAGAGGAGGAAGGCCGATGTCTTGGCCTTCGCCTCTCTGACTGCACGGCAGCGAATTTTGCTGGAGTGGCGGTCGGCATCGCCACCGGGGGTAGCAGCTTGGTTGGGTCACCTGTACGACTTCCTGCGGTTAGAGAAGATAAAGTCTGAGTTAAGGGGGCTCAGCAGGGGGGGTTTGAGGAAAGGTGGGGGATGTTTGTGACCGTGTTTGAGGAGCTGTTCGCCGCAGGGGAGGGGGGTGGGGGGTGATGGGGGGAGGAGGGGGGTGGGGGGTGATGGGGAGGGGGGTGAAAAAGGTGGAAAATCTGTCCAAACTGTGCAGCTGATTGTTGGGAAGAATGTTTCCCGGGGTGTTTATTTGCTGTAACCTACTTTGATACAAGTCTGAATAAAATGCGTTTCGAAAGAGACACTGGACCTTTCAGGGCACAGGTCGAGGGTCATGGTGGTAAATGCCGCTGCGAGGGTGGGTTGTGTGTTTAGGGAGTGAAGCCTTCTGTGCATTGGCATGAGGCTGAATAGGGAAATGCTGGGGAGGTCACACAACGCCCTGAGCAGGACATTGTCGGCCGGGAGATTGTGATATTGCGTGATAAAGGAGAATCGACATTACAGATCAGCTATGTCCAATAGTTGCCTCTGGGGCGTCTCCTGTTACCCAAGCGGCCGTTACTCCCGTTCGGAAAATGTCTATTTATCTGTCTTGTCCCCCTCTGTTGGCGTCGCCTCAGCTGCCGCCGGCTCCGCTCGCACCTGGTTGAAGTTGAACTTGTCCTTCACCGCCTGCACTGTGGCACACACAGTCTCCATCGGCCCCTTCTCCAGCAGGTAACCCTCAGAGTCACACTCGGGGTTCCCCTGTCCCACGACAGCCTCCGTCGCAGTGCTGAGGTAGCGCAGACCCGTCAACACACCGAGCTGTGGACACGACAAACAAGACCCGAATCGTCAGACACTCCCTGTACAACAGGACATCCATCTACCCCCCCTATCACCAGGCGGAGGGCAGGGAGGTGAGTGGGCCACACTCAGAGGCAACCCGTGGGGTGAGACGGTAAGTAGTTGGGGGTTAGGGTCAGTCTTTGTTTTCTGATGGGCGACGGGCTGGGATCTCTCTCTATTCGGGTCCTCAGCTTCTCCCCATATCCATCAATGACCTGGGTGAAAGGCTGGAGAATAATCGCTGAAAAAATAGACAAAGCTGTCAAAGTTTTTCATTCCATACTCATCAGGTGGTGGTCTATCTGAAGTAACAGTGTTCGCTTCTCAGGAAGGATATATTGGCCTGAGATTTCAGTACCGCACAGGTACACGATACCGGGGCGAAAAGGGTTCATTTACAAAGTCAGGTTGCAGAGAAGAGGCTTGTATTCCCCGAGTGTGGAAGATTCAGGGGTGAATTAATCGAGAGATTTAAGATCATTGATTGAGGATTTGACGGAAACTTTCCTCTCCCAGTGACGGACACATCCTGGAGATTAATGAACGTAGGAATCAAATTAAATCTTAATTTAATGGAAGATTGTGACAAAGCAATGAAATGGCGAAGCTTCTTCCTGACACTTCCCACTGAAAGGCAAACACGGGATGATACAGCGGTTAACACTGCTGCCTCACAGTGCCAGGGACCCGGGTTAACACTGCTATCTCACAGAGCCAGGGACCCGGGTTAGCACTGCTGTCTCACAGTGCCAGGGACCCGGGTTAACACTAATGCCTCACAGTGCCAGGGACACAGGTTAACACTACTGCCTCACAGTGCCAGGGACCCGGGTTAACACTGCTGTCTCATAGTGCCAGGGACCCGGGTTAGCACTGCTGCCTCACAGTGCCAGGGACCCGGGTTAACACTGCTGTCTCACAGTGCCAGGGACCTGGGTTAACACTGCTGTCTCACAGTGCCAGGGACCCGGGTTAACACTGCTGTCTCACAGTGCCAGGGACCCGGGTTAACACTGCTGTCTCACAGAGCCAGGGACCCGGGTTAGCACTGCTGTCTCACAGTGCCAGGGACCCGGGTTAACACTGCTGTCTCACAGAGCCAGGGACCCGGGTTAGCACTGCTGTCTCACAGTGCCAGGGACCCGGGTTAACACTGCTGTCTCACAGTGCCAGGGACCCGGGTTAACACTGCTGTCTCATAGTGCCAGGGACCCGGGTTAGCACTGCTGCCTCACAGTGCCAGGGACCCAGGTTAACACTGTTGTCTCATACTGCCAGGGACCCGGGTTAGCACTGCTGCCTCACAGTGCCAGGGACCCGGGTTAACACTGCTGTCTCACAGTGCCAGGGACCCGGGTTAACACTGCTGCCTCACAGTGCCAGGGACCCGGGTTAACACTGCTGTCTCACAGTGCCAGGGACCCGGGTTAACACTGCTGTCTCACAGTGCCAGGGACCCGGGTTAACACTGCTGTCTCAGTGCCAGGGACCGGGGTTAACACTGCTGTCTCACAGTGCCAGGGACCCGGGTTAACACTGCTGTCTCACAGTGTCAGGGACCCGGGTTAACACTGCTGTCTCACAGTGCCAGGGACCGGGGTTAACACTGCTGTCTCACAGTGCCAGGGACCCGGGTTAACACTGCTGTCTAACGGTGCCAGGGACCTGGGTTAACATTGCTGTCTCACAGTGCCAGGGACCCGGGTTAACACTGCTGTCTCACAGTGCCAGGGACCCGGGTTAACACTGCTGTCTCACAGGGCCAGGGACCCGGGTTAACACTGCTGTCTCACAGTGTCAGGGACCCGGGTTAACACTGCTGTCTCACAGTGCCAGGGACCCAGGTTAACACTGCTGTCTCACAGTGCCAGGGACCCGGGTTAACACTGCTGCCTCACAGTGCCAGAGACCCGGGTTAACACTGCTGTCTCACAGTGCCAGGGACCTGGGTTAACACTGCTGCCTCACAGTGCCAGGGACCCGGGTTAGCACTGCTGCCTCACAGTGCCAGGGACCCGGGTTAGCACTGCTGCCTCACAGTGTCAGGGACCCGGGTTAACACTACTGCCTCACAGTGCCAGGGACCTGGGTTAACACTGCTGTCTCACAGTGCCAGGGACCCGGGTTAACACTGCTGTCTCACAGTGCCAGGGACCCGGGTTAACACTGCTGTCTCACAGGGCCAGGGACCCGGGTTAGCACTGCTGTCTCACAGTGCCAGGGACCCAGGTTAACACTGCTGTCTCACAGTGCCAGGGACCCGGGTTAACAATGCTGTCTCACAGTGCCAGGGACCCGGGTTAACACTGCTGCCTCACAGTGTCAGGGACCCGGGTTAACACTGCTGTCTCACGGTGCCAGGGACCCGGGTTAACACTGCTGCCTCACAGTGCCAGGGACCCGGGTTAACACTGCTGTCTCACAGAGCCAGGGACCTGGGTTAGCACTGCTGTCTCACAGTGCCAGGGACCCGGGTTAACACTGCTGTCTCACAGTGCCAGGGACCCGGGTTAACACTGCTGTCTCACAGTGCCAGGGACCCGGGTTAACACTGCTGCCTCACAGTGCCAGGGACCCGGGTTAACGCTGCTGATTCACAGTGCCAGGAACCTGGGTTAACACTGCTGTCTCACAGTGCCAGGGACCCGGGTTAACACTGCTGTCTCACAGAGCCAGGGACCTGGGTTAACACTGCTGCCTCACAGTGCCAGGGACCCGGGTTAACACTGCTGTCTCACAGAGCCAGGGACCCAGGTTAACACTGCTGTCTCACAGGGCCAGGGACCCAGGTTAACACTGCTGTCTCACAGTGCCAGGGACCCGGGTTAACACTGCTGCCTCACAGTGCCAGGGACCCGGGTTAACACTGCTGCCTCACAGTGCCAGGGACCCGGGTTAACACTGCTGTCTCACAGTGCCAGGGACCTGGGTTAACACTGCTGTCTCACAGTGCCAGGGACCCGGGTTAACACTGCTGTCTCACAGTGCCAGGGACCCGGGTTAACACTGCTGTCTCACAGTGCCAGGGACCCGGGTTAACACTGCTGCCTCACAGTGCCAGGGACCCGGGTTAACGCTGCTGATTCACAGCGCCAGGAACCTGGGTTAACACTGCTGTCTCACAGTGCCAGGGACCCGGGTTAACACTGCTGTCTCACAGAGCCAGGGACCTGGGTTAACACTGCTGCCTCACAGTGCCAGGGACCCGGGTTAACACTGCTGTCTCACAGCGCCAGGGACCCGGGTTAACACTGCTGTCTCACAGAGCCAGGGACCTGGGTTAACACTGCTGCCTCACAGTGCCAGGGACCCGGGTTAACACTGCTGCCTCACAGTGCCAGGGACCCAGGTTCGATTCCCGGCTTGGGTCACTGTCTGTGCGGAGTTTGCACGTTCTCCCCGTGTGTACGTGGGTTTCCTCCGGGTGCTCCGGTTTCCTCCCACAGTCCAAAGGCGTGCAGGTTAGGTGGATTGGGGGATGGGGTCCGTGGGCCTATGTTGGGTGCTGTTCTTCGAGGGGTCAATGGAGGCTCGATGGGCCGAATGGCCTCCTTCTGCACTGTAGGGATTCTGAGATTCTCTGAATGGATAGATCCCATCCCAGCAATTCTTCATTTAGCTGGTGGGCGGGTGGGAACAGACTCAACCACAGAGCGCCCGGAGCCTAGGTAATACCCCTACCCACCTCCCCACCTCACTCTGAAGGACACGGGCCAGCGAAACGGCGGAGGGCAGTCCTCACCTGCAGCACGTAGCAGAGGAGCACGCTAGTTCCGATAGTCGCCATCATCCCAGTGTAGTAGGTGAGCAGAGCCTCTCGACATCCCATCATCCACAGGTTCAACTCCTCGGTCTGGTATTCATAATTGAAGTGGGCGGAGTTGTTGGTGATTTGCCGCTGGATACAGGGCCGGGGAGACTGTGGGTTGCAGCAACTGAAGGGAACACCATCAACCAGATACCTGCCGTCCACATTGCTCTTAATACGGCTGAAACCACATGGGGAATAGTCAGATCGCAGAAGGGACACAGTATTCATTCCACAGGATTACATCGGAAAGTGGAAACACAAACAGAACATTCTCCTCAAATAGTTCATTATTGTGTACTTTCCTATTGAATGTATCTACACTATTCCCCTTCACCACTCCCCATGGGAGCGGGTCCCACATTCTCCCCACTCCCCGTGGGAGCGAGTCCCACATTCTCCCCACTCCCCGTGGGAGCGAGTCCCACATTCTCCCCACTCCCCGTGGGGAGCGAGTCCCACATTCTCCCCACTCCCCGTGGGAGCGAATCCCACATTCTCCCCCACTCCCCGTGGGAGCGAGTCCCACATTCTCCCCACTCCCCGTGGGAGCGAGTCCCACATTCTCCCCACTCCCCGTGGGAGCGAGTCCCACATTCTCCCCCACTCCCCATGGGAGCGAGTCCCACATTCTCCCCACTCCCCGTGGGAGCGAGTCCCACATTCTCCCCACTCCCCGTGGGAGCGAGTCCCACATTCTCCCCACTCCCCGTGGGAGCGAGTCCCACATTCTCCCCACTCCCCGTGGGAGCGAGTCCCACATTCTCCCCACTCCCCGTGGGAGCGAGTCCCACATTCTCCCCACTCCCCGTGGGAGCGAGTCCCACATTCTCCCCACTCCCCGTGGGAGCGAGTCCCACATTCTCCCCACTCCCCGTGGGAGCGAGTCCCACATTCTCCCCACTCCCCGTGGGAGCGAGTCCCACATTCTCCCCACTCCCCGTGGGAGCGAGTCCCACATTCTCCCCACTCCCCGTGGGAGCGAGTCCCACATTCTCCCCACTCCCCATGGGAGCGAGTCCCACATTCTCACCACTCCCCGTGGGAGCGAGTCCCACATTCTCCCCACTCCCCGTGGGAGCGAGTCCCACATTCTCCCCACTCCCCGTGGGAGCGAGTCCCACATTCTCCCCACTCCCCGTGGGAGCGAGTCCCACATTCTCCCCACTCCCCGTGGGAGCGAGTCCCACATTCTCCCCACTCCCCGTGGGGAGCGAGTCCCACATTCTCCCCACTCCCCGTGGGAGCGAGTCCCACATTCTCCCCACTCCCCGTGGGAGCGAGTCCCACATTCTTCCCCCACTCCCCGTGGGAGCGAGTCCCACATTCCCACACCCTCCGACTCTATCAAAACCTTTCAGAATTTTAACGGTCACCCTCACCCAGCTTCTCAATCGCCTCCTGATATTTACACCCTCACATTTCACAAATCATCCTGAGAAATCTTTTCTTCCCCCCTCCCGTGCCTCTATATCGTTTCTGTAATATAACAACCAGAACTGCACACAAGTGCAATCTAACCGAGACGCAACATGGCTTTGAAAATCCTCATTGAACATTGGGACAAGAGGAGGCCACTTGGCCCCTCAGCCCTGCCCTCCCATTCAATTAGATCATGTCTGATCTGTGTCTTTGCAGCGTAATCCCTTAATATCCTTACTGAGAATGTCATTGTGGAGAAGCTATATAAATACAGGAGGGAGAAAGGAATCGGAGATTAGGCTGACGTAGTGAGGTGGAGATGGGTGGCTGAAGGTTCACGTGGAGCATAAACAGCATTAACATAGCGGGAATGGGCCGAATGGTCTGTTTCTACGCTGGAAATTCAACGTAACAAACATCAACTCAGATTCGAAATTTTTAATTGGGCCCCAACCCTCACGGTGTTTTGGGGGAGGTAATTATAGATTTCTAGTCTCCTGTGTGTGGGGAACCTCCCCTTCGAACGCCCGAATTAGACCACACAGTCATCTATGCTTGAGATGTGGAGATGCCGGCGTTGGACTGGGGTGAGCACAGTAAGAACCCTTCCAACACCACGTTAAAGTCCAACAGGTTTGTTTCAAACACGAGCTTTCGGAGCGCTGCTCAGGTACATAGAACATAGAACAGTACAGCACAGAACAGGCCCTTCGGCCCTCGATGTTGTGCCGAGCAATGTTCACCCTACTCAAACCCACGTATCCACCTTATACCCGTAACCCAACAACCCCCCCTTAACCTTACTTTTTAGGACACTACGGGCAATTTAGCATGGCCAATCCACCTAACCCGCACATCTTTGGACTGTGGGAGGAAACCGGAGCACCCGGAGGAAACCCACGCAGACACGGGGAGGACGTGCAGACTCCGCACAGACAGTGACCCAGCCGGGAATCGAACCTGGGACCCTGGAGCTGTGAAGCATTTGTGCTAACCACCATGCTACCGTGCTGCCCCTGGTGTTGCAAGACTTCTTACTGAGCGTCTGTCGAGACAGAGAAACCGAGTTTAACGTTTCGGGTCAATGACTTTCCGTCGGAACTTACTCCCTCACTTCGCGATTATTGAAGTCCAGGTACCGATTACTGATCCACTGCACCTCAAACCAGTCCCTGTAGTTGTTATTCCCGCAACACTGGAACTCCATCTGGATGTGGTCGACGGTTCTCTTCTGGTAGCATCTGCCTGGGGTGTCCGTGTCCTTATAGAAGCGGATTCCATTCTTCAGGCCAATCTTCAACGAGGCATCCAGATTTCCCCTCATGAAGTAGCTCAAGAGGGAAGCAAACAGCATGAGAAAGGTGAAGAGGGAGGCGGAGATCAGGTAGGGCTCTATGTAGCCCTTCCACCGGGGAAACTTGGCAAGGTCCAGTGAGTCGTTGCATATTTTGACCCCGCCGAAATTGATGAGCGTGGACAGGAGCCCCACAAAGATGAGGGTGTTGGGGACGAGGTGTATGTCAGTGTTGTCCATCACCTCGCTCCGCCTCTTCAGCTCACACTTGAGGTAAATTCCCAGAGCAAAGGTTAGGACTCCGGTAAGAATCGAGAGCCAGCAGAGCATCCATAAGGACTGTGCCAACTGCACGCGCTTTTGGAAGGTGAACTTCACTTTGAAGAGGACCATCTCTGTGAACAATCTGTGGTGTCTCTCTAGCTCTACGCAGAGGGGATGGGGGGGGGGGGGGGGGGGGGGAGTGGGGAAGAGAAGTTCGCAACGCAATCAAATCAGATCGGTTCGAGAGCGACAGCCCCAACCGGCTCTTCCATGGCGGAGCCGCACTGTTGACCGTGGGGAGCGGAGGAAATGGAGAGGGAAAGCTTTAACCTAATCTCCCAAATGCCAGGTGCTAAAGCTGTGATTTAGAACCCGTTTCCTGCCAATAAAAATAGAGAGTCAATTGTCCAAATCAGCAACTTGAGTCTCAATGTCACCTGTGAGGTTTATCAGTGATTATCATTCTTTAATACCTCTGGTGCGGCCCACTAATAGGCACAGTCATAATCCTCGATCGCTGGCTCAGTTTGCAAGTCTGAAAGTATTTTGTTAAACCAGGTGCAGTGGGACAGGTCAAGTATCCTTTAACAGAGGGCAGCACGGTGGCGCAGTACAGAATCATAGAATTTACAGTGCAGAAGGAGGCCATTCGGCCCATCAAGTCTGTACCGGCCCTTGGAAAGAGCGCCCTACCCAAGGCAACACCGTCACCCTATCCCCGTAACCCGCTAACCCCACCCCATCTTTATTCGGACAATAAGGGCGATTGATCACGGCCAATCCACCTAACCTGCACCTCTTTGGACTGTGGGAGGAAACCGGAGCACCCGGAGGAAACCCACGCAGACGCGGGGAGAACGTGCAGATTCCGCGCAGACAGTGACCCAGCGGGGAATCTAACCTAGGACCCTGGAGCTGTGAAGCAACAGTGCTAACCACTGCGCTTCCGTGCCGCCCGGTAATTAGCACTGCTGCCTCATGGGGGCGGCACGGTGGTGCAGTGGTTAGCACTACTGCCTCATGGATGGGGGGGGGGGGGGCAGCACAGTGACCCAGTGATTAGCACTGCTGCCTCACAGCGCCGAGGAACCGGGTTCGATCCCGGCTCTGGGTCACTGTCCGTGTGGAGTTTGCACATTCTCCCCGTGTCTGCGTGGGTTTCACCCCCACAACCCAAAGATGTGCAGGGTAGGGGAATTGGCCCTTAATTGGAAAAAGTGAATTGGATGCTCTAAATTTATTTAAAGAAAAAAAAACTGCTTCATTACCTCTTCTTTTAAAATGCTTCGTTTTGCAGGAAAAGCAATAACCAGATTCTTTATGTTAATCCTTTAAGGCAGACTATCTTTTAAAGAAACAAATTATTCCAGAATGTTCTTAGTCATTGAACATGAAGCATTTGCCATGATTAAAGAGTCCCTAATGCCAGTTACGTTTCAATGGCTGAAGCTATGACTCGCTATAGTTCCAAGTAAATACAATGTGAGATAAGTGAATACTAAATGCAGTTTATCTGTAATAGATCCCCAGCTGTGGGACCTTCTGTGATTTCACTTATCAGAGATGGCTTGCAAGGTTCACAATGCAAATAAACAACAAAAGGCCGGGTGTCGTATGAGGAACGCTTGAGGACTCTGGGTCTGTACTCGTTGGAGTTTAGAAGGATGAGGGGGGATCTTATTGAAACTTACAGGACACTGCGAGGCCTGGATAGAGTGGACATGGAGAGGATGTTTCCACTTGTAGGAAAAACTAGAAGCAGAGGACACCATCTCAGAATAAAGGGACGATCCTTTAAAACAGAGATGAGGAGGAATTTCTTCAGCCAGAGGGGGGTGAATCTGTGGAACTCTTTGCCGCAGAAGGCTGTGGAGGCCAAATCACTGAGTGTCTTTAAGACAGAGATAGATAGACTTGATTAATAAGGGGATCAGGGGTTATAGACATAGAACAGTACAGCACAGAACAGGCCCTTCGGCCCTCGATGTTGTGCCGAGCAATGATCACCCTACTCAAACCCACGTATCCACCCTATATCCGTAACCCAACAACCCCCCCTTAACCTTACTTTTTAGGACACTACGGGCAATTTAGCATGGCCAATCCACCTAACCCGCACATCTTTGGACTGTGGGAGGAAACCGGAGCACCCGGAGGAAACCCACGCACACAGACAGTGACCCAGCCGGGAATCGAACCTGGGACCCTGGAGCTGTGAAGCATTTATGTTAACCACCATGCTACCGTGCGGCCCACAGCACGGTTATGGGGAGAAGGCAAGGGAATGGGGATGGGAAAAATATCAGCCATGATTCAATGGCAGAGCAGACTCGATGGGCCGAGTGGCCTCATTCTGCTCCTATGTCCTATTGGGCGGGGTTGGCGAGGTCCATGTCAGCTTAGGTCACAGGCTTCCCGTGCTAAAGGTCAATGATGTTCAAAAGAAGTGCAGTTTTTGAATGCGTTCACTCGTGGGACTCAGGGATAAAGGACATCGAATTGGAACAAATCGCCGAGCAGAAACCTATAGCCAAGTTCACACAGATGAGTACGGCCTCAACCGAGACCTGGGATTCATGTCGCATTACATTCACCCCCCACCATCTGGCCTGGGCTTGCGAAATCCTACCAACTGTCCTGGCTTGAGACAATTCACACCTCTTTAACCTGGGGTTACCCCCTATCCCTGGATCTGTAAAGACTTAATTACCTGCAAATGCTCGCATTCTAAGTATCATCTTGCATCATTGAATTTATCTATATATGTGTTTGTTGAACCCACCTCTTCATTCACCTGAGGAAGGAGCAGTGCTCCGAAAGCTAGTGATTCGAAACAAACCTGTTGGACTTTAACCTGGTGTTGGAAGGGTTCTTACTGTGCCCACCCCAGTCCAACGTCGGCATCTCTACATCACGGCAAAGATAAAAGAAAGGGAATCAATGGAATAAACAGAATGGTTCCAATCTCAGGATCGAATTTACAAAAAGGTGACCCCAGTCCCACAGCAATGCGGTCGAACCTTTATTTCCTCTCCAGTGGCCGAGCAAGCGATCCAGACGTGGGGGGGGGGGGGGGGGAAGAACAATCAAAGATGGATCATTTCTGCGGGCCAGAGGAATAATAAAAACAGAGAATGTCTCGCCTTTCACCACCTCAACATATCCAGAATTGCTTCACAGCACATGCCATTGAAGTGGAAAGGCTGTAATGTAGGAAACCTGGCGGCCAATTGGTGCACAGCAGGATCCCGCATGCGACAGTGGAATAAATGAGGACCTTGCCCTCGAAGGTGAATCTGAAGCGTGCAGTATCTTCTCCACCTGTAGGTGTCAGGGCCGCCCTGCATTTACCAACAATCTTGGTGAGCAATGGATTGAGCTGTCCCTTGGCCAGGACTGAGTGGGATCTGCAACAGGAGAATGGACCAGGAACCCTATAACCTGTCAGTGTCAGGGAGAGCGAGCTTCTGTTTGCTTTCGAGATCCTCAAGCTGGCCCTGGTCAAGTGTTGGATGGTGAGAGAAACTCTCCTCTTGCTCCATACCCTGTCATTATAAACACAGCCAACAACAACACAGCATCTGTCACACATTCAGCACGTCCCAAAGCACTTGAGGCTAAGGTTACTCTCGTGTGGTCCCTGATAAGAAATCCACTTCTACACACTATCATCCCACACACAGCAATGTGATAATGGTCCACATCTTTAGCTTTCAGTGATGGAGGTTGAGGGATGGACAGTACGGCGCTCCCTCAGTACTGAGCCTCTGACAGTGCGGCACTCCCTCAGTACTGACCCTCTGACAGTGCGGCACTCCCTCAGTACTGACCCTCTGACAGTGCGGCACTCCCTCAGTACTGACCCTCTGACACTGCGGCACTCCCTCAGTACTGACCCTCTGACAGTGCGGCATTCCCTCAGTACTGACCCTCTGACAGTGCGGCACTCCCTCAGTACTGACCCTCTGACAGTGCGGCACTCCCTCAGTACTGACCCTCTGACAGTGCGGCACTCCCTCAGTACTGACCCTCTGACAGTGCGGCACTCCCTCAGTACTGACCCTCTGACAGTGCGGCACTCCCTCAGTACTGACCCTCTGACAGTGCGGCACTCCCTCAGTACTGACCCTCTGACAGTGCGGCACTCCCTCAGTACTGACCCTCTGACAGTGCGGCACTCCCTCAGTACTGACCCTCTGACAGTGCGGCACTCCCTCAGTACTGACCCTCTGACAGTGCGGCACTCCCTCAGTACTGACCCTCTGACAGTGCGGCACTCCCTCAGTACTGACCCTCTGACAGTGCGGCACTCCCTCAGTACTGACCCTCTGACAGTGCGGCACTCCCTCAGTACTGACCCACTGACAGTGCGGCACTCCCTCAGTACTGACCCTCTGACAGTGCGGCGCTCCCTCAGTACTGACCCTCTGACAGTGCGGCACTCCCTCAGTACTGACCCTCTGACAGTGCGGCACTCCCTCAGTACTGACCCTCTGACAGTGCGGCACTCCCTCAGTACTGACCCTCTGACAGTGCGGCACTCCCTCAGTACTGACCCTCTGACAGTGCGGCACTCCCTCAGTACTGACCCTCTGACAGTGCGGCACTCCCTCAGTACTGACCCTCTGACAGTGCGGCACTCCCTCAGTACTGACCCTCTGACAGTGCGGCACTCCCTCAGTACTGACCCTCTGACAGTGCGGCACTCCCTCAGTACTGACCCTCTGACAGTGCGGCACTCCCTCAGTACTGACCCTCTGACAGTGCGGCACTCCCTCATTACTGACCCTCTGACAGTGCGGCACTCCCTCAGTACTGACCCTCTGACAGTGCGGCACTCCCTCAGTACTGACCCTCTGACAGTGCGGCACTCCCTCAGTACTGACCCTCTAACAGTGCGGCACTCCCTCAGTACTGACCCTCTGACAGTGCGGCACTCCCTCAGTACTGACCCTCTGACAGTGCGGCACTCCCTCAGTACTGACCCTCTGACATTGCGGCACTCCCTCAGTACTGACCCTCTGACAGTGCGGCACTCCCTCAGTACTGACCCTCTGACAGTGCGGCACTCCCTCAGTACTGACCCTCTGACAATGCGGCACTCCCTCAGTACTGACCCTCTGACAGTGCGGCACTCCCTCAGTACTGACCCTCTGACAGTGCGGCACTCCCTCAGTACTGACCCTCTGACAGTGCGGCACTCCCTCAGTACTGACCCTCTGACTGTGCGGCACTCCCTCAGTACTGACCCTCTGACAGTGCGGCACTCCCTCAGTACTGACCCTCTGACAGTGCGGCACTCCCTCAGTACTGACCCTCTGACAGTGCGGCACTCCCTCAGTACTGACCCTCTGACAGTGCAACACTCCCTCAGTACTGACCCTCTGACAGTGCGGCACTCCCTCAGTACTGACCCTCTGACAGTGCGGCACTCCCTCAGTACTGACCCTCTGACAGTGCGGCACTCCCTCAGTACTGACCCTCTGACAGTGCGGCACTCCCTCAGTACTGACCCTCTGACAGTGCAGCACTCCCTCAGTACTGATCCTCTGACAGTGCGGCACTCCCTCAGTACTGACCCTCTGACAGTGCAGCGCTCCCTCAGTACTGACCCTCTGACAGTGCGGCGCTCCCTCAGTATTGACCCTCTGACAGTTCAGCGCCCCCTCAGTACTGACCCTCTGACAGTGCGGCACTCCCTCAGTACTGACCCCCTGACAGGGCAGCACAGTAGCACAGTGGTTATCACAATTGCTTCGTAGCTCCAGGGTCCCAAGTTCGATTCCGGCTTGGGTCACTGTCTGTGCGGAGTCTGCACGTTCTCCCGCGTCTGCGTGGGTTTCCTCCGGGTGCTCCGGTTTCCTCCTACAGTCCAAAGATGTGCAGGTTAGGTGGATTGGCCATGATAAATTGCCCTTAGTGTCCAAAATTGCCCTTAGTGTTGGGTGGGGTTACTGCGTTGTGGGGATAGAGGGGAGATGTGGGCTTGAGTAGAGTGCTCTTTCCAGGAGCCTGAGCAGACTCGATGGGCCGAATGGCCTCCTTCTGCACTGTAAATTCTACAGAGCATAGAACATACGGTGCAGAAGGAGGCCATTCAGCCCATCGAGTCTGCACCGACCCACTTAAGCCCTAAATTCCACCCTATCCCAATAACCCCTCCTAAACTTTTTTGGTCACTGAGGGCAATTTATCGTGGCCAATCCACCCTAACCTGCACATCTTTGGACTGTGGACTCGTGTTATTGTACAATGCTGGAGGAAGTCTGTGTTAATGATAGCAGAGTGGGCACAGTGGATCAGAACCTTCAGTTCCTCTGACTAACTTCCTACCTGACACCCAACTGAAGAAATGGAAGTCTGATTTCAGCTACTTCAAACTAATCCCGAAAGAGTCCCATTCCATAACGTTATCCATCCGTCGATTAGCACTCTCCCCGTTCTCTAATTCTGGGGCAGGACAAGTAACAGCCAGGTTAGTATCACACATAGTGATCATGGAAAAGTAAGTTTTCATCCAACCCCGTGCTGTACCTGTCCTGGGAGTGTTTGATGGGGACAGTGTCGAGGGAGCTTTACTCTGTATCTAACCCCGTGCTGTACCTGTCCTGGGCGTGTTTGATGGGGACAGTGTAGAGGGAGCTTTACTCTGTATCTAACCCCGTGCTGTCCCTGTCCTAGGAGTGTTTGATGGGGACAGTGTAGAGGGAGCTTTACTCTGTATCTAACCCCGTGCTGTACCTGTCCTGGGAGTGTTTGATGGGGACAGTGTAGAAGGAGCTTTACTCTGTATCTAACCCCGTGCTGTACCTGTCCTGGGAGTGTTTGATGGGGACAGTGTAGAGGGAGCTTTACTCTGTATCTAACCCCGTGCTGTACCTGCCCTGGGAGTGTTTGATGGGGACAGTGTAGAGGGAGCTTTACTCTGTATCTAACCCCGTGCTGTACCTGTCCTGGGAGTGTTTGATGGGGACAGTGTAGAGGGAGCTTTACTCTGTATCTATCCCCGTGCTGTACCTGTCCTGGGAGTGTTTGATGGGGACAGTGTAGAGGGAGCTTTACTCTGTATCTAACCCCGTGCTGTACCTGTCCTGGGAGTGTTTGATGGGGACAGTGTAGAGGGAGCTTTACTCTGTATCTAACCCCGTGCTGTACCTGCCCTGGGAGTGTTTGATGGGGGCAGTGTAGAGGGAGCTTTACTCTGTATCTAAACCCGTGCTGTACCTGTCCTGGGAGTGTTTGATGGGGACAGTGTAGAGGGAGCTTTACTCTGTATCTAACCCCGTGCTGTACTTGTCCTGGGAGTGTTTGATGGCGACAGTGCAGAGGGAGCTTTACTCTGTATCTAACCCCGTGCTGTCCCTGTCCTGGGAGTGTTTGATGGGGACAGTGTAGAGGGAGCTTTACTCTGTATCTAACCCCGTGCTGTACCTGTCCTGGGAGTGTTTGATGGGGACAGTGTAGAGGGAGCTTTACTCTGTATCTAACCCCGTGCTGTACCTGCCCTGGGAGTGTTTGATGGGGACAGTGTAGAGGGAGCTTTACTCTGTATCTAACCCCGTGCTGTACCTGTCCTGGGAGTGTTTGATGGGGACAGTGTAGAGGGAGCTTTACTCTGTATCTAACCCCGTGCTGTACCTGTCCTGGGAGTGTTTGATGTGGACAGTGTAGAGGGAGCTTTACTCTGTATCTAACCCCGTGCTGTACCTGTCCTGGGAGTGTTTGATGGGGACAGTGTAGAGGGAGCTTTACTCTGTATCTAACCCCGTGCTGTACCTGTCCTGGGAGTGTTTGATGGGGACAGTGTGGAGTCCCCGCCCCGAGTCCCCGCTCTGCCCCGAGTCCCCGCCCCGAGTCCCCGCTCTGCCCCGAGTCCCCGCCCCGAGTCCCCGCTCTGCCCCGAGTCCCCGCTCTGCACTGAATTCCCTAGTTTAAAACTCCCTCTGCCTGTGGCCTCTCCCACGTTGCTTGTGCGCAAAACTCACTGGGAGTGCGCGTTGAAGCCCTTTACTTCAATAGAGCTGAGTCTGTCTGGGCTGACTCACACACCAGATTAATTTCAATGATGTCATCAACACCTCTTTCCTGCTGATGCAGCTTCTGGAGTTTGACAGGTAAGAGCACAGCTATTCAGGCAGCTCCCTGTTAACCCTTAACACAACCTGGTCACCCCAATCGGGTGGAGCCGGAGACCCTGAATGTACGCCTCAGCTGACCCTCTGCTGAAAGCATCATCCAAACTTTAATATCATCCAACGTGGCTATCCTGACGCTGCCCTGGCTACCTGGGGAGGTGAAGGAAACTGGGCCTCTAACTTTTTGAGTTTCACAGAGTTGATCTGACTGTGGCATCAATAGAGGTACAGGGCGTGATAGGGTAGGTGCAGGAACCTGGCTGTAGGGGAGGGCGGCGGAGAACCAGGGGCAGAATCTCAGAATAAGGGGCAGGACATTTCGGACTGAGGTGAGGAGGAATTCTGTCCCTCAGAGGCTCTGAAAACTCAAATTGTTCAACGTGTTCAAGACTGAGAGCCATCGATCTCTGGGCACTAATGATGTCAACGGAGATGTGGATAGGGCGGAGGACGTGACATCCAGGTAGATGATCAGCCAGAATCTGTTTGAATGGCGGAGAAGGCTCGATGGGCCGAATGGCCTCCTCCTGCTCATAAACATAAACTTATCTAAAACTCTGTTGCCCCATATCCAACCTGACCCAGGCCCCACTCACCAATCAGCTCCCACTCCTGTTCTCACTGACTTCAATTAGCCCCCAGTCATGCAATTGCCGCATTTTTAAATCATCACATGTTCTCATCCCTCCAGCCCCTACATCCCTCCCTATCTCTGTAACCTCCTCCAGCCCCTACAACCCTCCCTATCTCTGTAACCTCCTCCAGCCCCTACAACCCTCCCTATCTCTGTAACCTCCTCCAGTCCGTACACCCTCGCTATCTCTGTAACCTCCTCCAGCCCCTACAACCCTCCCTATCTCTGTAACCTCCTCCAGCCCCAAGAACCCTCCCTATCTCTGTAACCTCCTCCAGCCCCGACAACCCTCCCTATCTCAGTAACCTCCTCCAGCCCCTACACCCTCCCTATCTCTGTAACCTCCTCCAGCCCCTACACCCTCCCTATCTCTGTAACCTCCTCCAGCCCCTACAACCCTCCATATCTCTGTAACCTCCTCCAGCCCCTACACCCTTCCTATCTCTGTAACTTCCTCCAGCCCCTACACCCTCCCTATCTCTGTAACTTCCTCCAGCCCCAACACCCTCCCTATCTCTGTAACCTCCTCCAGCCCCTACAACCCTCCCTATCTCTGTAACCTCCTCCAGCCCCTAGAACCCTCCCTATCTCTGTAACCTCCTCCAGCCCCAACAACCCTCCCTATCTCTGTAACCTCCTCCAGCCCCGACAACCCTCCCTATCTCTGTAACCTCCTCCAGCCCCTACACCCTCCCTATCTCTGTAACCTCCTCCAGCCCCTACACCCCTCCCTATCTCTGTAACCTTCTCCAGCCCCTACAACCCTCCCTATCTCTGTAACCCCCTCCGGCCCCTACACCCCTCCCTATCTCTGTATCCTCCTCCAGCCCCTACACCCCTCCCTATCTCTCTAACCTCCTTCAGTCCCTACAACCCTCCCTATCTCTGTAACCTTCTCCAGCCCCTACACCCCTCCCTATCTCTGTAACCTCCTCCAGTCCCCTACAACCCTCCCTATCTCTGTAACCTCCTCCAGCCCCTACACCCCTCCCTATCTCTGTAACCTCCTCCAGCCCCTACACCCCTCCGAGATCTCTGCGCTCCCTCCAATTCCGGCCTCTTGACCATCCCCCCCCATTCCCATCGCTCCGCCATTGGCGGCCGTGCCTTCAGCTGCCTGGGGCGGGGGGGGGGGGGGGGGGGCTGAGCTCTCTGGAATCCACCCCACTAGAACTTTCCACCTCTCTGTCACACATTAAGACGCTCTAGAACCCAACCAGTTTGGCCATAGTCGTGTTCCTGTCCTGACATCCCAATGTCGCAGTGAAGCCCAGGCGACATTAGGAAAGAGCCAGAGGGAGGCAGGTTGTCTCTGGCAGAGGTGGGAACTTTCCTGTTGTCTTATGAAATCTAACTATTGTGTCGCAATAAGAAAATTTCCACCACCCACTCAGATGCCTTTCCAACCCCCAGGGAACGATCTCTTCAAGTGGGTTGGGTCTTTATTCTGCGGTGACTCTCCCAATGGGATTAAGGTGGCCTCGTATTTGAGGCTGTTTCTACCTTGTGTCTGTGACCATAATCTTACCCGAGGCTGCAGCGTCAGCAGGGATTGGTCACTGCAATTTAGTGCGGGAAAGGCCAGGAACCCTGCCCGAATCTGACAGTGCAGCACTCCCTCAGTACTGACCCTCTGACAGTGCAGCACTCTCTCAGTACTGACCCTCTGACAGTGCGGCACTCCCTCAGTACTGACCCTCTGACAGTGCAGCACTCTCTCAGTACTGACCCTCTGACAGTGCGGCACTCTCTCAGTACTGACCCTCTGACAGTGCGGCACTCCCTCAGTACTGACCCTCTGACAGTGTCGGCTCCCTCAGTACTGACCCTCTGACAGTGCGGCACTCCCTCAGTACTGACCCTCTGACAGAGCAGCACTCCCTCAGTACTGACCCTCTGACAGTGCGGCACTCCCTCAGTACTGACCCTCTGACAGTGCGGCACTCCCTCAGTACTGACCCTCTGACAGTGCAGCACTCCCTCAGGACTGACCCTCTGACAGTGCAGCACTCCCTCAGGACTGACCCTCTGACAGTGCGGCACTCCCTCAGTACTGACCCTCTGACAGTGTGGCACTCCCTCAGTACTGACCCTCTGACAGTGTGGCACTCCCTCAGTACTGACCCTCTGACAGTGCAGCACTCCCTCAGTACTGACCCTCTGACAGTGCAGCACTCCCTCAGTACTGACCCTCTGACACTGCAGCACTCCCTCAGTACTGACCCTCTGACAGTGCGGCACTCCCTCAGTACTGACCCTCTGACAGTGCAGCACTCCCTCAGTACTGACCCTCTGACAGTGCGGCACTCCCTCAGTACTGACCCTCTGACAGTGCAGCACTCCCTCAGTACTGACCCTCTGACAGTGCGGCTCCCTCAGTACTGACCCTCTGACAGTGCGGCTCCCTCAGTACTGACCCTCTGACAGTGCAGCACTCCCTCAGTACTGACCCTCTGACAGTGCAGCACTCCCTCAGTACTGACCCTCTGACAGTGCGGCTCCCTGAGTACTGACCCTCTGACAGTGCAGCACTCCCTCAGTACTGACCCTCTGACAGTGCGGCACTCCCTCAGTACTGACCCTCTGACAGTGCGGCGCTCCCTCAGTACTGACCCTCTGACAGTGCGGCACTCCCTCAGTACTGACCCTCTGACAGTGCAACACTCCCTCAGTACTGACCCTCTGACAGTGCAGCGCTCCCTCAGTACTGACCCTCTGACAGTGCGGCACTCCCTCAGTACTGACCCTCTGACAGTGCGGCACTCCCTCAGTACTGACCCTCTGACAGTGCAGCCCTCCCTCAGTACTGACCCTCTGACAGTGCGGCACTCCCTCAGTACTGACCCTCTGACAGTGCAGCGCTCCCTCAGTACTGACCCTCTGACAGTGCGGCACTCCCTCAGTACTGACCCTCTGACAGTGCGGCTCCCTCAGTACTGACCCTCTGACAGTGCGGCACTCCCTCAGTACTGACCCTCTGACAGTGCAGCACTCCCTCAGTACTGACCCTCTGACAGTGCAGCACTCCCTCAGCACTGACCCTCTGACAGTGCAGCACTCCCTCAGTACTGACCCTCTGACAGTGCGGCACTCCGTCAGTACTGACCCTCTGACAGTGCAGCACTCCCTCAGTACTGACCCTCTGACAGTGCAGCACTCCCTCAGTACTGACCCTCTGACAGTGCAGCACTCCCTCAGTATTGACCCTCTGACAGTGCGGCACTCCCTCAGTACTGACCCTCTGACAGTGCAGCACTCCCTCAGTACTGACCTCTGACAGTGCGTCGCTCCCTCAGTACTGACCCTCTGACAGTGCGGCACTCCCTCAGTACTGACCCTCAGACAGTGCAGCGCTCCCTCAGTACTGACCCTCTGACAGTGCGGCACTCCCTCAGTACTGACCCTCTGACAGTGCGGCACTCCCTCAGTACTGACCCTCTGACAGTGCGGCACTCCCTCAGTACTGACCCTCTGACAGTGCGGCACTCCCTCAGTACTGACCCTCTGACAGTGCAGCACTCCCTCAGTACTGACCCTCTGACAGTGCGGCACTCCCTCAGTACTGACCCTCTGACAGTGCGGCGCTCCCTCAGCACTGACCCTCTGACAGTGCGGCACTCCCTCAGTACTGACCCTCTGACAGTGCGGCACTCCCTCAGTACTGACCCTCTGACAGTGCGGCACTCCCTCAGTACTGACCCTCTGACAATGCGGCACTCCCTCAGTACTGACCCTCTGACAGTGCAGCACTCCCTCAGTACTGACCCTCTGACAGTGCGGCACTCCCTCAGTACTGACCCTCTGACAGTGCGGCGCTCCCTCAGCACTGACCCTCTGACAGTGCGGCACTCCCTCAGTACTGACCCTCTGACAGTGCGGCGCTCCCTCAGTACTGACCCTCTGACAGTGCGGCGCTCCCTCAGTACTGACCCTCTGACAGTGCGGCGCTCCCTCAGTACTGACCCTCTGACAGTGCGGCACTCCCTCAGTACTGACCCTCTGACAGTGCGGCACTCCCTCAGTACTGACCCTCTGACAGTGCGGCACTCCCTCAGTACTGACCCTCTGACAGTGCAGCACTCCCTCAGTACTGACCCTCTGACAGTGCGGGGCTCCCTCAGTACTGACCCTCTGACAGTGCGGCACTCCCTCAGTACTGACCCTCTGACAGTGCAGCACTCCCTCAGTACTGACCCTCTGACAGTGCAGCACTCCCTCAGTACTGACCCTCTGACAGTGCGGCGCTCCCTCAGTACTGACCCTCTGACAGTGCGGCGCTCCCTCAGTACTGACCCTCTGACAGTGCGGCGCTCCCTCAGTACTGACCCTCTGACAGTGCGGCACTCCCTCAGTACTGACCCTCTGACAGTGCGGCACTCCCTCAGTACTGACCCTCTGACAGTGCGGCACTCCCTCAGTACTGACCCTCTGACAGTGCAGCACTCCCTCAGTACTGACCCTCTGACAGTGCGGGGCTCCCTCAGTACTGACCCTCTGACAGTGCGGCACTCCCTCAGTACTGACCCTCTGACAGTGCAGCACTCCCTCAGTACTGACCCTCTGACAGTGCAGCACTCCCTCACTACTGACCCTCTGACAGTGCGGCACTCCCTCAGTACTGACCCTCTGACAGTGCAGCACTCCCTCAGTACTGACTCTCTGACAGTGCGGCACTCCCTCAGTACTGACCCTCTGACAGTGCGGCACTCCCCTGGGAGTTGTCAGGCTCGATGGGGGCAGTGGCGTAGTGGTATTGTGGCTGGATGGATAACCCAGAGACCCAGAGTCAAGCTGTGGTGCCGCAGGTTCAAATCCCATCCGGGCAAATGGGGAAATGTGAATTCAATAAAAATCAGGAATCAAAAGTCTAACAAACACGGTGAAACCCGTTGTTGTAAAAACCCGTCTGCTTGGCTGACGTTCTTTCGGGAAGGAAATCTGCCATCCTTTCGTGGCCTGGCCGTGAGCACAGCGACGTCTCGCCCCCTGAATGAATTTTGAAAAGTTTGGGAGTTTGAGGAGAGTGAACGTGGGCCAGTTGTGTTTGAGTTAATGGTGGGAGGAGCTGAGAGAGGGCACGTTGACAGGAGAGGGCAGTGGTTTGGGGTGTTTGAGAAGGTGTAAAGCAGATTTTGGAGCAGTGAGGATTGAGAGGCGGTGCTGTCTGATACACACACACACTCTGTGTGTGTGAACCTTGGCTACAGCTCCCTCACTCTCACCCTGCTACCTCTCTCTCTGCCTCAATCTTGGCTCCCTCTCCCTCTCTCTGCTGTTTGTGTGTCTGCAGCTGGCTCTATCACATGGCCCCCTGGCCCTGCCTCTGATTGGGCGGCGGATACACAAGACTTTGATCCGTATTTTCTCCCCCCCCCCCTCCTTCAGTGGGATCTTGCTGTTCTCCTGAGTGAGAGGTGTGGATGTGGACCGGCTCCCTGGCCCCAGGGCGATGGAGAATTCCGCAGCAAACAGTCTGGGTGAGTTCAAAACGTTTTGTTACAAAAGTTTTGCAACAAAACAAAAAGTTTTGCAACAAAACAAAAAGTTTTGCAACAAAACAAAAAGTTTTGCAACAAAACAAAAAGTTTTGCAACGAAAG
The DNA here is from genome assembly GCF_902713615.1 of Scyliorhinus canicula. Taxonomy (NCBI): domain Eukaryota; kingdom Metazoa; phylum Chordata; class Chondrichthyes; order Carcharhiniformes; family Scyliorhinidae; genus Scyliorhinus; species Scyliorhinus canicula. Next base: position 397,850 of record NC_052176.1, on the reverse strand, counting down.
TTTTTATTGTGCCTGAGAGTTGGTGAGAGTGAGAGACGGACGGAGGGAGGGAGGGAGGGAGGAACAGGAACAGGAGGAGGGGGAGATAAGGAGACGTAGGTAGGTAGGGAGGGAGAGAAAGAGAAGGAGGGAGGGGGGGACAGGGAGAGAGAAGCATCTGTGATTTACATCAGCTCTCACTTCTGCATTTCTCCTCCCCAGCAACTTTAACTCTCTTCATTTTCGCTTTCACCCCCCCCCCCCCCCCGGGCAGGCAGCAGTGGTTAAACTGGTAAAGAGGAAGTTCTGCAGCTGGGTGGGTCAGGACAACGTTTTTATTTCTTCTTTTTTTTAAACCAAGTTGAGCAACTGGACTCGGAGCTGCTCAGATGGGATCTTTACTCGGGCTGACTGTTCATTCTTGGCCTCCCCAGACTCACTTCCGGGGTGCCACTGGGTGAGATTTGGCACATTGCAGCAGGGGGGCAGGGCAGAGGGGGCTGTGTAGGGCAGAGGGGGCTGTGTAGGGCAGAGGGGGCTGTGTAGGGCAGAGGGGGCTGGGCAGGGCAGAGGGGGCTGGGCAGGGCAGGGGGGGCTGGGCAGGGCAGAGGGGGCTGGGCAGGGCAGGGGGGGCTGGGCAGGGCAGGGGAGGGGGCTGGCAGAGGGGGCTGGGCAGGGCAGAGGGAGCTGACAGGGGAGAGGGGGCTGGGCAGGGGAGAGGGGGCTGGGCAGGGCAGAGGGAGCTGACAGGGCTGGGCAGGGGCGAGGGGGGGGGGCTGTGCAGGGCAGGGGGCAGGGCAGGGGGGCGGGGCAGGGCAGGGGGGCTGGGCAGGGCGGGGGGGGGGCTGTGCAGGGCAGGGGGGCTGGGCAGGGCAGAGGGGGCTGGGCAGGGCAGAGGGGGCTGTGCAGGGCAGGGGGGGCTGTGCAGGGCAGGGGGGGGCTGTGCAGGGCAGGGGGGGGCTGTGCAGGGCAGGGGGGGCTGTGCAGGGCAGGGGGGGCTGTGCAGGGCAGGGGGGGCTGTGCAGGGCAGGGGGGGGGGGCTGTGCAGGGCAGGGGGGCTGGGCAGGGCGGGGGGGGGGCTGTGCAGGGCAGGGGGGGCTGTGCAGGGCAGGGGGGGCTGTGCAGGGCAGGGGGGCTGGCAGGGCAGGGGGGGCTGTGCAGGGCAGGGGGGCTGGCAGGGCAGGGGGGGCTGGCAGGGCAGGGGGGCTGTGCAGGGCAGGGGGGGGCTGTGCAGGGCAGGGGGGCTGGCAGGGCAGAGGGGGCTGGGCGGGGGCTGGGCAGGGCAGGGGGGGCTGGGCAGGGGAGGGGGCTGGTACCCTCTCTCTCGGGAAGAGCTGTGCCTTTGACGATTGGTGGGAAGGGGAGGGCAGAGGTTTAACCTGATTTGCGTAAATAAGAAAGTGAAGGAGCAGTGATGTGAGGGAAAGCATTTAGCACCCGGCGAGTGGCTGGGGTCTGGGTGTGTGGTGGGGGCAGGCCCATTCGAGTGGGCATTAGATTATTTCGCCTGCGCGGGGGGGGGGGGGGGGGAAATCAGGGGGCTGGCGCTAAGTCACGATGCCCATTTGGAGAGCTGGCGCAGACACAATGGGCCGGGCAGCCGCCTGCTGCATCGTGACCAGTGCCCCAGGCTGCACCCTCCCATCGCGATCAAACACACACTGTGCCAATGCCCAGGGGCAACCGTGCAGCTGGAGGGGCAGGGGGTGAGGGAGGGGGGGTGTCACCTGGCTGGAGCGGCAGGGTCCGAGGGGGGGGGTGCCACCTGGCTGGAGCGGCAGGGGTGAGGGAGGGAGGGTGTCACCTGGCTGGAGGGGCAGGGGGTGAGGGAGGGGGGGTGTCACCTGGCTGGAGGGGGGGGGGTGCCGCCTGGCTGGAGGGGCAGGGGGTGAGGTAGGGGGGGTGTCACCTGGCTGGAGTGGCAGGGTCTGAGGGGGGGTGCCGCCTGGCTGGAGGGGCAGGGGGGGAGGGAGGGAGGGTGCCACCTGGCTGGAGTGGCAGGGTCCGAGGGGGGGGTGCCGCCTGGCTGGAGGGCCGGGGGGGGCACCTACTGGATAAAACTTTGAAGCAATGTCTGCTGACAGAAAGGATTCTGTGGCCACGAGTGGGGAATGGAGGGGGGGGGGGGGGGGGGGGCAGATCTATTTGGTGTGGTGCCCTGGAACAATCAGCATCAACACAAATAATCTCGTGGCTATTTCAATGCAGTTTGGGGAATCTTGCAGTGTGAAATTTGTTACTGGGAAATAGTGACAACAGTTTATAAACAGTCCAAAGTTGGCTCGAAGCTCATTGATACATCCTGTGGTGGTGGAAGATGGCGGTGAAACTGTACAATGTGGAAAAAAAAACAAGTGTCAGACATGACAAACATCCACAAAACAGCAAGGTGGAAATATAATGTGCGGTGTAGCGGCTGGTGGAATAGCTCACTCCTACAGGCTTTAACAATTCATTTACGTGAATGTGGGCGTCCCTGGTTAAGCCAGCATTTATTGTCCGTCCCTAATTGCCCCTCGAGAAGGTGGTGGGTGAGCCGCCTTCTTGAACCACTGAAGTCCCGCGTGGTGTAGGTGCATCCACTGTGCTGTTAGGGAGGGGGTTTCCAGGTTTTGACAGTGAAGGACATGTCTTCACCATAGACTGCACCACTGGGCTCCCTGCATACCTACTCGGAGCCATTGGCAACGCTGCCGTTACCATAGGCCTCAAACTAGACCCCTTACCAGATTCCTCCTCCATCCTAACCCACTCTACCCCTTCTCCTTCCCACCACCGCAGGGTCCTCCCCACCCTCGGCTACTTCCCCGCCCATACAAAGTCAGTGATGATTATGTCCACTTTCCGAAAAAAGGCCTTTGGTATAAAGATCGGGAGAGCCTGAAAGATAAACACAAACCTCGGCAGAATATTCATAGAACTTACAGCGCAGTACAGGCCCTTCGGCCCTCAATGTTGCGCCGTCCTGTGAAAGCCCTCTAAAGCCCATCTACACTATTCCCTTATCATCCATTTGCCTATCCAATGACCATTTGAATGTGTTTAGTGTTGGCGAGTCCACTACTGTTATAGGCAGGGCATTCCACGCCCTTACTACTCTCTGAGTAAAGAACCTACCTCTGACATCTGTCCTGTATCTATCTCCCCTCAATTTAAAGCTATGTCTCCTCGTGCTAGACATCACCATCCGAGGAAAAAGGCTCTCACTGTCCACCCTATCTAATCCTCTGATCATCTTGTATGCCTCAATTAAGTCACCTCTTAACCTTCTTCTCTCTAACAAAAACAGCCTCAAGTCCCTCAGCCTTTCCTCATAAGATCTTCCCTCCATACCAGGCAACATCCTGGTAAATCTCCTCTGTACCCTTTCCAATGCTGCCACATCCTTCCTATAATGCGGCGACCAGAACTGTACACAATACTCCAAATGCGGCCGCACCAGAGTTTTGTACAACTGCAACATGACCTCATGGCACCGAAACTCAATTCCTCTACCAATAAAAGCTAACACACCGTACGCCTTCTGAACAACCCTCTCAACCTGGGTGGCAACTTTCAGGGATCTATAAACATGGGCACCGAGATCTCTCTGCTCGTCCACACTACCAAGAATCTTACCCGTAGCCCATTACTCTGTCTTCCTGTTATTCCTTCCAAAATGAATCACCTCTCACTTTTCTGCATTAAACTCCATTTGCCACCTGTCAGCCCAGCTCTGCAGCTTATCTATGTCCCTCTGTAACTTGTAACATCCTTCTGCACTGTCATTTTCACCACTTGGACCCTCCCCACCGACGTTAAGTGCAGTGTATTCCATCTCTTAAGATCCTCCCCGGCCTCCTCCACCAGCTTTGTTAAGTTCCACTTATGGAGCCCCGTCCATTCCCTCGCTACCTGAATCCCCAAGTATGTAAACCTCCCTAAATTTGCGCCTCCCCTAAATTTGGTAGCCACAGTATTAATGTTACCTTCCTCCAATCACCTTAAAATGATGTCCCCTTGTGACAGCCATTTCCGCCCTGGGGAAAAGTCTCTGGCTATCCACTCTATCCATGCCTCTCATCACCTTGTACACCTCTATCAAGTCACCTCTCTGCCTTCTTCGCTCCAGTGAGAAAAGCCCTAGCTCCCTCAACCTTTCTTCATAAGACGCCCTCCAGTCCAGGCAGCATCCTGGTAAATCTCCCAGAACTGGACACAATATTCCAAGTCTGGTCTAACTAGGGTTTTATAAAGCGGCAGCAAAACCTCGCGGCTCTTAAACTCAATCCCCCTGTTAATGAAAGCCAACACACCATACGCCTTCTTAACAACCCTATCAACCTGGGTGGCAACTTTGAGGGATCGATATATGTGGACCCCAAGATCCCTCTGTTCCTCCACACTTCCAAGAATCCTGCCTTTAACCCTGTATTCAGCATTCAAATTCGACCTTCCAAAATGAATCGCTTCACATTTATCAAGGTTGAACTCCATCTGCCACTTCTCAGCCCAGCTCTGCATCCTGTCAATGTCCCGTTGTAACCTGCAACAGCCCTCGACACTATCTACTACTCCCCCAACCTTCGTCCCATCGGTAAATTTACTGACCCACATTGCCGGGTAGATGCTGGTGTTGTAGCTGTACTTGGCTAGGGGTGCGGCAAGTTCTGGAGCGCGGTATATTGTCAGGGCCCAGAGCCTTTGCAGTGTCTCGTGCCTTCAGCTGTGATTTAGTGTGAATGTCTGACGGTCTGAGCAGATCTGGCTGTGTGTCTGTTTCACCTGTGCTGTCCCTTGTCAATCTGGACATACCGGCTTTGTCAGCTACAACGTATCCAAAATCTCTTTACCAGCACATCCCTTTTTTTTGCGAGCTGCAATTCCTTTTAATGCTTACGTTTCAACGTGCGTACAATAGGACACATCCTCCATGTGAGCGCGATGAAAATAGTTTTCCTGCAGGGTGTCAAATAAATGTGTCAAATAAATGTGATAAATTTGCTGCCCCAGCACAGGGCTGCCCTGTCAACCCGCGTTGTGGGAATTTGGAGACACAGATCGTTACACCATGCAGGAAAATCCAATTTGGATGAAAGATTTTGATGTCTGTGCCCTGATTGCGATGTATTCAGGACATCACGGCAGGAGTTATAAATCTCCCTTCCGGTACACATTCCTTTGCAGCATCTTTTGCCCGGTGAATGTCCATTTGAACCCAATGTTGTGGACAGGACTTTGTCATCTAAGTGAAGATGATCTGGAACCTGTCCGCCTTTGGCACCATCATCATCTTCCATGAATGGCCACCTTTTCTCGATCCTTTGAATCCTGTGGAATCTGTCAGACTTCCACCGATTCCTCCACCCACTTGTCTCCTGCTGGTCGTCATTCTCATCTGAGTCCCGATTACGGTCCTTTTACTCTCGCAGACCTCGAAACCCCCAAAACCAAATGGTTTGAGTGGTGATGTTAGACCAGTGTTCTTCAAAGTCGGGGGTGCGACCCACGGGTGGGTCGTGGGTGGGTGTCAGCTTACCAGCACATCCCTGACCTCACTTCCCAACCTTTACTCCCAGTCCAGTAATGTCACACATTTATAATTCTCATCCTCTGCCTCAAATTCTCCATGGCCTTCTCACCTCCTCCCTGGTCACTGTAACCTCCACCTGCCCCGACACCCCTCCCTATCTCTGTAACCTCCTCCAGCCCCTCAACCCTCCCTATCTCTGTAACGTCCTCCAGCTCCCCTACAACCCTCCCTATCTCTGTAACCTCCTCCAGCCCCCTACACCCCTCCCTATCTCTGTAACCTCCTCCAGCCCCTACAACCCTCCCTATCTCTGTAACCTCCTCCAGCCTCTACAACCCTCCCTATTTCTGTAACCTCCTCCAGTCCCTACACCCCTCCCTATCTCTGTAACCTCCTCCAGCCCCCTACACCCCTCCCTATCTCTGTAACCTCCTCCAGCCCCTACACCCCTCCCTATCTCTGTAACCTCCTCCAGCCCCTACAACCCTCCCTATCTCTGTAACCTCCTCCAGCCCCTACAACCCTCCCTATCTCTGTAACCTCCTCCAGCCCCTACAACCCTCCCTATCTCTGTAACCCCCTCCAGTCCCTACACCCCTCCCTATCTCTGTAACCTCCTCCAGCTCCTACAACCCTCCCTATCTCTGTAACCTCCTCCAACCCCTACAACCCTCCCTATCTCTGTAACCACCTCCAGCCCCTACAACCCTCCGAGATCTCTGCGCTCCCTCCAATTCCGGCCTCTTGACCATCCCCCTCCATTCCCATCGCTCCACCATTGGCGGCCGTGCCTTCAGCTGCCTGTGGGGGGGGGGAGGAGGGAGGCTGAGCTCTGGAATTTGCTCCCCTCCCTCTGTTTTTTTTCAAGAAGCTCCTTGAAAAGGAAATAAAAGCAAGATTCTCGGTACAGCATCCTCTGGAGAGAGAATCAGAGTTAACTGCACTGTGGGGCAGTGGTTAGCACTGCTGCCTCATGGGGGAGGCACGGTGGGGCAGTGGTTAGCACTGCTGCCTCACGGGGTGGCACGGTGGGACAGTGGTTAGCACTGCTGCATCATGGGGGAGGCATGGTGGGGCAATGGTTAGCACTGCTACCTCACGGGGGAGGCAGGGTGGGGCAGTGGTTAGCACTGCTGCCTCACGGGGGCAGCACGGTGGCGCAGTGGTTAGCACTGTTGCCTCACGGCGCTGAGGTCCCAGGTTTGAATCCCGGCCCTGGGTCTCTGTCCGTGTGGAGTTTGCACATTCTCCCCGTGTCTGCGTGGGTTTCACCCCCACAACCCAAAGATGTGCCGGGTAGGGGGATTGGCCAACGCTAAATTGCCCTTTAATTGGGGAAAAATGTAATTATGTACTCTTAAATTTATATTTGAGTCCAACATAGGAACAGGGTCGTGATCTCTCTCCGTTATTCAGCTGGTTCATGGCTGATCACCTTTCTCCACATTTCATGATGTCAATGGGATCCGGAAATCTATCAACCTCTGCTTTGACTTACTCATTGACCGAGCTTCCCAATCCTCTGGGATGTAGAATTCCCGGATCCACCATCCTCTGAGCGAAACCATTCTCAAATGACCCATCGCTTATTCTCTCCGCTGTCGGTCCTGGACAAATGTAGTGTGCTGCAAAGAGGTCACCTTATCCTCTCCGAAACCCTTGGGGCCGTCTTCCCTGAGGATCATCCTGACATCTCCTGGATGAGAGTTGTGGACTCCCATTGCATTCCCTCAATGGCTCCTCTTTGGATCTGAAGACAGGGAGTGACGTGATGGTTTCTGCACGGTTCAGAAAGGGGGCGTTGCAGGTGGAGCAAACCAGAAGGTCAGGGGTAGGTTAGAGATAAAATGAAAAATATATCATTGAACACAAGAAAAATGAAGTAGAAATGACACACCGCATTGGTTCAGAGTAGCAGTTAATAGCAGAAAGAGGCCTACACTCTGAAAGGTGACGTTCCTCCAGTGGGGCAAGGCCCAGCTACTCGATTTAACCACGTCAGGAGGTTTTAGTGTTTTTGGGGACAAAGTGACGATCTTGATATTTGTATAATTGGACCATGTTTGACGGAGCAATGTTTCGCTCCTTTACCATTTTCCCATTCAGACCACATGGGAGGTCTCGGACTGGCATGGGGGTCCCTGCAGAGTCGGCTGCCTTCCCGATGCCTAACCCCTGGATAACGACTGTCCGGAGCCTCTTAACACTGGGAATGGGGTTGAATGTGGGACTCGCTCCCACGGGGTGTGGGGAGAATGTGGGACTCGCTCCCACGGGGAGTGGGGAGAATGTGGGACTCGCTCCCACGGGGAATGGGGGAGAATGCGGGACTCGCTCCCACGGGGAATGGGGGAGAAGGTGGGACTCGCTCCCACGGGGAATGGGGGAGAAGGTGGGACTCCTTCCCACGGGGAGTGGGGAGAATGTGGGACTGATTAGCAAAGACTGTACTTTTGAAAACAGGAAATTAAAATGTTGCACAAAGTTCAGAACTTGATAAGTACAGATGTCAGTCCTATGCACTTTGAGCAGGTGCAGACGTTGAGAGGAGGAGGAGGGGGACAATGTTCTGTTGATCTGTCTTGTGGCTCAGCGGGCAGCTCTCTCTCTCTCTCTCTGTGTCTCTCTCTGTCTCTCTCTGTGTCTCTCTCTCTCTGTGTCTCTCTCTGTCTCTCTCTGTGTCTCTCTCTCTCTGTCTCTCTCTCTCTGTCTCTCTCTCTCTGTCTCTCTCTCTCTCTCTCTCTCTTCCTCTCGTCTCTTCAGTCACTGGGTTGCAGGTTTGAGCCCAGCTCCAGAGAAACCTGCACAGCAGCTCAGCTGACACTACCCGGTGCTCGGTTATCTGGGGCTGGTTTAGCACACTGGGCTAAATCGCCGGCTTTGAAAGCAGGCCAGCAGCACGGTTCAAATCCTGTACCAGCCTCCCCGAACAGGCGCCGGAATGTGGCGACTAGGGGCTTTTCCCAGGAACTTCATTTGAAGCCTACTCGTGACAATAAGCGATGTGGGACGTCCAGAGCTTGTGAAAGGAGAGGGAGAAATTAAATCTCCCACTCTCTCCCTCCTCACGCACAGGGCTGTCAAATCTCAATCCCTGCCTTCTGCCAGCTATTTGCAGACACTCTGCTTATTCCCTGTTTCCCTCTTTTTTTCTGGCTTGGTGTCAGGTGGAATGAGTGCAGCCGGCGATGCGGTCTGGAATTTGAGGCAACCTCGGTCCAGGAACTGTGGGAACATTGCTGAAATAGTTCACTGCTGGAAACGGGATCAGTTCCTCTGCTGCTCCTCTCCGCCTGCCTCGTTATCCGATCCCACTGTCTGGGAAAATTCCCCATCCTTCACTCCCAACTTCCACTCTGTTACAGAGTTAGGGAGGGGTGTAGGGGCTGGAGGAGGTTACAGAGATAGGGAGGGGTGTTGGGGCTGGAGGAGGTTACAGAGATAGGGAGGGGTTTGTAGGGGCTGGAGGGGGTTACAGAGATAGGGTGGGTTGTAGGGGCTGGAGGAGGTTACAGAGATAGGGAGGGTTGTAGGGGCTGGAGGAGGTTACAGAGATAGGGAGGGTTGTAGGGGCTGGAGGAGGTTACAGAGATAGGGAGGGTTGTAGAGGCTGGAGGAGGTTACAGAGATAGGGAGGGGTGTAGGGGCTGGAGGAGGTTACAGAGATAGGGAGGGGTGTAGGGGCTGGAGGAGGTTACAGAGATAGGGAGGGTTGTAGGGGCTGGAGGAGGTTACAGAGATAGGGAGGGTTGTAGGGGCTGGAGGAGGTTACAGAGATAGGGAGGGTTGTAGGGGCTGGAGGAGGTTACAGAGATAGGGAGGGTTGTAGGGGCTGGAGGAGGTTACAGAGATAGGGAGGGTTGTAGGGGCTGGAGGAGGTTACAGAGATAGGGAGGGTTGTAGGGGCTGGAGGAGGTTACAGAGATAGGGAGGGGTGTAGGGGCTGGAGGAGGTTACAGAGATAGGGAGGGTGTAGGGGCTGGAGGAGGTTACAGAGATAGGGAGGGGTGTAGGGACTGGAGGAGGTTACAGCGATAGGGAGGGCTGTAGGGGCTGGAGGAGGTTACAGAGATAGGGAGGGTTGTAGGGGCTGGAGGAGGTTACAGAGATAGGGAGGGTTGTCGGGGCTGGAGGAGGTCACAGAGATAGGGAGGGGGTGTAGGGCTGGAGGAGGTTACAGAGATAGGGAGGGGTGTAGGGGCTGGAGGAGGTTACAGAGATAGGGAGGGTTGTCGGGGCTGGAGGAGGTCACAGAGATAGGGAGGGGTGTAGGGACTGGAGGAGGTTACAGAGATAGGGAGGGGTGTAGGGGCTGGAGGAGGTTACAGAGATAGGGAGGGTTGTAGGGGCTGGAGGAGGTTACAGAGATAGGGAGGGGTGTAGGGGCTGGAGGAGGTTACAGAGATAGGGAGGGTTGTAGTGGCTGGAGGAGGTTACAGAGATAGGGAGGGGTGTAGGGGCTGGAGGAGGTTACAGAGATAGGGAGGGTTGTAGGGGCTGGAGGAGGTTACAGAGATAGGGAGGGTTGTAGGGGCTGGAGGAGGTTACAGAGATAGGGAGGGTTGTAGGGGCTGGAGGAGGTTACAGAGATAGAGAGGGTTGTAGGGGCTGGAGGAGGTTACAGAGATAGAGAGGGTTGTAGGGGCTGGAGGAGGTTACAGAGATAGGGAGGGTTGTAGGGGCTGGAGGAGGTTACAGAGATAGAGAGGGTTGTAGGGGCTGGAGGAGGTTACAGAGATAGGGAGGGTTGTAGGGGCTGGAGGACGTTACAGAGATAGGGAGGGTTGTAGGGGCTGGAGGAGGTTACAGAGATAGGGAGGGTTGTAGGGGCTGGAGGAGGTTACAGAGATAGGGAGGGTTGTAGGGGCTGGAGGACGTTACAGAGATAGTGAGGGTTGTAGGGGCTGGAGGACGTTACAGAGATAGGGAGGGTTGTAGGGGCTGGGGAAGGTTACAGAGATAGGGAGGGGTTGTAGGGGCTGGAGGAGGTTACAGAGATAGGGAGGGTTGTAGGGGCTGGAGGAGGTTACAGAGATAGGGAGGGTTGTAGGGGCTGGAGGAGGTTACAGAGATAGGGAGGGTTGTAGGGGCTGGAGGAGGTTACAGAGATAGAGAGGGTTGTGATGGTTTGTTGGCTGTTTAGTCCTTTGGGTCAGACTGAGTCGGTGGAAGCTGTAATGATCCGTGATGCTGTGCAAATCAAACTCTCAGGATTGTTTGACATTGCGGAGAGCAGACAGATGGCAGTCGTTGGCGCAGTGAGAACGAGCGCTGGCCAGACCCCAGAATCATTCAGATAGCCCCTGATCAGTGTATTGTGTTTGAGAGAGTATTGGGTCAGACATCCTCGAGGCCATAGCAACGCCATTGAGCTCGTGGCTAACTCTGCCAACACACACAACCTCCCAACTCCTAGCTGCTACCATTGCACAGCTGCCCATTCGTGCCCTCCTACACCAGTATGGGCTAGACCACGTAAATCGTTTAGCTGTTTGACTGTGGGAGCCATCACCTGCAGTCCAGCTCTGTTGGTATTCCAGCTTGGGATTTGTGTTTTGGATTAATTGAAGGGATATTGGTCCTGCTGGTTCAGCCAGAATTTGTTTCCCATTCCCAATTTTCCCCCTGAGAAGGTGGTGCCAGGCTACCTCCTTAACCCGCTGCAGTCCCGTGTGGAGTAGGTACACCCACAGTGCTGTTAGGGAGACAGTTCCAGGATGTTGTTCTAGCGACAGTGAAGGAATGACGAGAAAGAACACAGCACAGTACAGGCCCTTCGGCCCACCATGTTGTGCCGACCATTTATCATAACCCAAGATCAACCTAACCTACACCCCTTCAATTTACTGCCGTCCATGTGCCTGTCTAAGAGTCGCTTAAATGTCCCTAATGACTCTGACTCCACCACCTCTGCTGGCCGTGCATTCCACACACCCACCACTCTCTGTGTACAGAACCTACCTCTGACATATCCCCTATACCTTCCTCCAATCACCTTAAAATGATGTCCCCTTGTGACAGCCATTTCCACCCTGGGGAAAAGTCTCTGGCTATCCACTCTATCCATGCCTCTCATCACCTTGTACACCTCTATCAAGTCACCTCTCTGCCTTCTTCGCTCCAGTGAGAAAAGCCCTAGCTCCCCTCAACCTTTCTTCATAAGACATGCCCTCCAGTCCAGGCAGCATCCTGGTAAATCTCCTCTGTCCCCTCTCCAAAGCATCCACATCCTTCCTAGAATGAGGCGACCAGGACTGGACGTCCTTCTAGATGGCCGTGGGTTTGGAAGGTGCCTCCTCTTATTCAGATCACTCCCGATCTTCATCCTCAAATCCTTCTTCGCCTGGGTCGGCAAGTTAATCATGGTCCATGTCGATGCGGGGGGGGGGTGGAGTTTATCATGGTCCTCGTCGATGCGGGGGGGGGGGGGGGTTAATCATGGTCCATGTCGATGCGGGGGGGGGGGGGGGTGGAGTTAATCATGGTCCACGTCGATGCGGGGGGGGGGGGAAGTTTATCATGGTCCACGTCGATGCGGGGGGGGGGGTGGAGTTTATCATGGTCCACGTCGATGCGGGGGGGGGGGTGAAGTTTATCATGGTCCACGTCGATGCGGGGGGGGGTGAAGTTTATCATGGTCCACGTCGATGCGGGGGGAGGGGGTGGAGTTTATCATGGTCCACGTCGATGCGGGGGGAGGGGGTGGAGTTAATCACGGTCCACGTCAGGACGTGGGGAAGGGTCCCGATGATACCCAGGAGGAGGCATCCTGCACAGGGACACCTCTCCGAGTGTTGGCCACCGCACCGCTCTCCCCACGCACGCACACACACGCTAACACGCGCACACGCACGCACACGTACGCACGCACACACTCCAGGAGCCCAGTGGTAGCGGCCGCCCTAATGACATGGAATCAGTTGAGGCCCCTTTTCAAGCGAGTCGAGATGTCTATAGAGGTCCCCGTCTGTAACAAGCACAGGGTCACATGGGCGAGGATAGACGCCATGGGACATGGAAGGAGGACAGATGGACACTGAGTGTGAAGGACACGTCCGTGGACGATAGACTGGGAAAGGGAACGAGCTCCGATACCTGCATATCGAGACCTGATGGAAATGGGGAGAGGAGATTGGCATGGAGATATGGGGAGGACTCTGGATCGAGGCACTGCACAGAGTCAGCCCCACCTCCTCGAGCGCCGGACTAGGCCTGAGGCAGCTCAAGGTGGTGTACAGAGCGCACCTCACTGCGACACCGGAGATGGAGCCTGGGTGTGAGCGGGTGTCAGGGCGGCCTGGCCAACCACACCCACATGTTCTGGTCCTGCCCCAGACTCGGAGTTCTGGACGGACACCCTGACCTTCGCCTCACTGATCGCCAGGCGGAGACCTCAGCTGGGCCGGAGCTTGTCAGCGCCACCCAGGCACTCAGAGTGGCTCTCTCTCCCTCCTGGCCCAGTTTCTGAAACTAGATAAAGTACAATTCTCAATCGGAGGATGCGAGGAGCGATTCCACAACGCGTGGAAGAAGTTCACAAACCTCTTTACAAACCCGTTCACAACCAGCAACCAACTGGCCATTGCCTGGATGTAAAGGAGCCCACAGATAGCAGGGGGGGGGGGGGGGTAAAGTCGTGTGTAACTTGTATCTCTAAATGTCAAGAATCCTGACAAGAACACTTCTTAAAACACCGACAAAGTGCACATTAATGTAAATAGAGTAGGCAAAAGTTTGAACTGGGATCACTGTCACCGATACAGAGACATCCTGTGGTCCCCGTGTTGACGTTGTTCCTGTAGTATTGCTGTCTCTTTTCATAGAATTTACAGTGCAGAAGGAGGCCATTCGGCCCATCGAGTCTGCACCGGCCCTTGGAAAGAGCACCCTACCCAAAGTCAACACCTCCACCCTATCCCCATAACCCAGTAACCCCACCCAACACTAGCAATTTTGGACACTAAGGGCCAATTTATCATGGCCAATCCACCCTAACCTGCACATCTTTGGGACTGTGGGAGGAAACCGGAGCACCCGGAGGAAACCCACGCAGACACGGGGAGGATGTGCAGACTCCGCACAGACAGTGACCCAAGCCCGAATTGAACCTGGGACCCTGGAGCTGTGAAGCGATTGTGCTAACCACAATGCTACCGTGCTGCCCTCTCTGGATTGTCCTGCAAAGTTTTGACATTAAGTGCAAAATGCCAATCAAAACATTTCTCATAAAAGAACCACTGCGATGAAGTTACTGTGAAAAGCCCCTAGTCGCCACATTCCGGCACCTGTTCGGGTACACCAAGGGAGAATTCAGGATGTCCAATTCGGGCTGTGAGTGGGCACGTGCAGGGCTAATGCGGATAAATGCAAGGTTGTGCGCGTGCACTGTGTGGGTAAATCTTGCTCTGAGGCCTCTCTAACCGATTCTGGTGAGAATGTTACTGAGACGTCGCTGCCACGTCTCCCCTACACCCATACCTTGTTTCAGGAACCAGTTTTACCTCCCACAGCTCTCTGAAAGGGAGGAAAGTGGAAGTGGCTGCTCTCTGAAATGAAGAA
>NC_052176.1:304284-383300 GCF_902713615.1 Scyliorhinus canicula | reverse complement strand
CCCCCCCCTCTCCCCCCCTCCCCCTCCCCCCCTCCCCCCCCCCCACCCTTCCCTCTCGGTGTCTCAGTTCCCTCCCCGTGTTTCTGAGTTACGAGTGAGTTAATGTCTTCCCTGTTGTCTACAGTGAGGACGTTGGGGCCGAGATAAGCATGGAAGGAGGCGAGAGGGGGTCTTCCCCTGGCCGAGGGGCTTCGAGGAGGCAGCAGGGAGGCAGACACACCCGGCAGGTGGGTAACATTCAGCTGTGTTGGGAAGAACAGGGAGACTCGCTCGCTGGGTAACATCCCGTTCAATGTTCACAGGATCCTGATGTCCGACTCTCCAAAAGCCTATCGTACATCCTCCGACACGGAGCGGCTGAGCTGGGATTAGCGATGGGAAAAGGTAACCAGATTGTGTTCAGTGCCGTACGAATTGATTCAAGTGGGATCGGGAATGGATAGAATCCGGATGCATTGGAATAGAGCTTTGGAAACGTTGGGCCGCAGGGTTTGGGAACACTGGGTTAGAGATTTGGGAACATTGGGATGATGGGGGGTGGTTGGAATTTTTGGATAGGTGGGATTTGGGAATGTCGGGATATGAGGAATCAGGAACATTGGGATTGAGAGTTTTGGGAACATTAGAATAATCAGAACTGGGAACATTGGCAAATGGGGATTTGGGAATATTGGGATTTGGGAACATTGGGATATAAATGTTGGGAATAGCGGGATGGGACAGTTATTGACCTGACACATTAACTCTTGTCTTTTCACAGATGGGTTCCTGAATGTGGCTGACATTCTTCACCTTCCGAGGTTTAAACATTACAGCGAGCAGAACGTTCGCCAAGTGGTTGATTTGAACAGTAAACAGCGTTTCACACTCCGTTTACACCCGGAGACCGGAATACTGCAGATCCGAGCAAACCAGGGCCACACGATTCCGGTATGTCGCATGTCTATTCCAGATGTTGGGGGGGGGGGGGGTATAATGGGGCATTCAGACCAGCAACTCGCACACAACCCCAGGTACCGCCTGGCACTGCCGCCCCTACTCTGCCCTGTGCCCGAGGAGAGAAGTCAGACCATTGGGAAAACCGTCACAAGTCCACTCGCTGAAGGTGGGTGCGACTGAAATAATAATCATAGAATCTCTGTGGGAGGCCATTCGGCCCATCGAGTCTGCACCGACCCTTGGAAACAGTATTCTACCTAAGCCCAGGCCCTGACACTATTCCCGTAACCCAATAACCCCTCCTAACCTTCTGGGCACTAAGGGGCAATTTATCACGGCCAATTTAACCCTGGCTCTGTGAGGCAGCAGTGTTAACCCGGGTCCCTGGCACTGTGAGACAGCAGTGTTAACCCGGGTCCCTGGCACAGTGAGGCAGCAGTATTAACCCGGGTCCCTGGCACTGTGAGACAGCAGTGTTAACCCGGGTCCCTGGCACTGTGAGACAGCAGTGTTAACCCGGGTCCCTGGCTCTGTGAGGCAGCAGTGATAACCCGGGTCCCTGGCTCTGTGAGACAGCAGTGTTAACCCGGGTCCCTGGCACTGTGAGACAGCAGTGTTAACCCGGGTCCCTGGCACTGTGAGACAGCAGTGTTAACCCGGGTCCCTGGCACTGTGAGGCAGAAGTGTTAACCCGGGTCCCTGGCACTGTGAGGCAGCAGTGTTAACCCAATCTGGAAAAGGCAAAAGGATTAATGTTGGCCAATAACATAATCTTCTTTAACAGCACATTGAAGGAGCTTAACTCTGCATCTAACCCCGTGCTGTACCTGTCCTGGGAGTGTTTGATGGGGACAGTGTAGAGGGAGCTTTACTCTGTATCTAACCCCGTGCTGTACCTGTCCTGGGAGTGTTTGATGGGGACAGTGTAGAGGGAGCTTTACTCTGTATCTAACCCCGTGCTGTACCTGTCCTGGGAGTGTTTGATGGGGACAGTGTAGAGGGAGCTTTATTCTGTATCTAACCCCGTGCTGTACCTGTCCTGGGAGTGTTTGATGAGGACAGTGTAGAGGGAGCTTTACTCTGTATCTAACCCCGTGCTGTACCTGTCCTGGGAGTGTTTGATGGGGACAGTGTAGAGGGAGCTTTACTCTGTATCTAACCCCGTGCTGTACCTGTCCTGGGAGTGTTTGATGGGGACAGTGTAGAGGGAGCTTTACTCTGTATCTAACCCCGTGCTGTACCTGTCCTGGGAGTGTTTGATGGGGACAGTGTAGAGGGAGCTTTACTCTGTATCTAACCCCGTGCTGTACCTGTCCTGGGAGTGTTTGATGGGGACAGTGTCGAGGGAGCTTTACTCTGTAACTAACCCCGTGCTGTACCTGTCCTGGGAGTGTTTGATGGGGACAGTGTCGAGGGAGCTTTACTCTGTATCTAACCCCGTGCTGTACCTGTCCTGGGAGTGTTTGATGGGGACAGTGTAGAGGGAGCTTTACTCTGTATCTAACCCCGTGTTGTGTTATTCTGAAAGGTCGAGGAGCTGGAGCTGATTCCAATTTCTCTGGAAGCAGGGAATGTCCCAGACGAGGCCGTGCATGGAACCTACTTAAGGCTTTGGCCCTCGATTAAGGGCGTAGGGCTGAGAAGAATGTCCCGCACCCACATCCACCTGGCAACGGGGTTGCCGCAGGATGGGCAAGTTGTGAGTGGTGAGTGACGAGCGAGCGACCAGTGATGGGAGAGGCAGGTATGGGCTGTGTGTTGGTGTAAATTTGAACTAATTTCCCTTACACACACATTGCAGGTATGCGTTGTGACTGTGACATGGCCGTCTTCATTGGCATCAGGAAGGCTCTGAATGGTAAGTCAGGCCCCTCGGCCCCAGCAGACCTGCTCTGAAAGACTTTCACAACACTGACTCTGGAACGTTTCTATTTTTCAGATGGAATTGCGTTTTATTTTTCCACCAATCGGGTGATACTAACTCCAGGGAATCATGAGGGGCTATTACCCCCAAAATACTTTGAGAAAGTTCTGCAGTTAAAACCAACCAGTGAGTTTGTGAAATAACAAAACCGTCTTAAACCTAGGGGTCCCGGTCAATGTGACAGTAACTGTTAATGCAGGGGGAGGGGTTTGAGACCGTTACAGTGAGGGGTGTGGGGTATATCAGTGTTACAGTGAGGAGTGAGGGGTGTATCAGTGTTACAGTGAGGGGTGTGGGATATATCAGTGTTACAGTGAGGGGTGTGGGATATATCAGTGTTACAGTGAGGGGTGTGGGGTATATCAGTGTTACAGTGAGGGGTGTGGGATATATCAGTGTTACAGTGAGGGGTGTGGGATATATCTGTTACAGTGAGGGGTGTGGGGTATATCAGTGTTACAGTGAGGGGTGTGGGGTATATCAGTGTTACAGTGAGGGGTATATCAGGGTTACAGTGAGGGGTGTGGGGTATATCAGTGTTACAGTGAGGGGTGTGGGGTATATCAGTGTTACAGTGAGGGGTATATCAGTGTGTTACAGTGAGGGGTATATCAGGGTTACAGTGAGGAGTGTGGGGATATATCAGTGTTACAGTGAGGGGTGTGGGGTATATCAGGGTTACAGTGAGGGGTGTGGGGTATATCAGTGTTACAGTGATGGGCATGGGGTATATCAGAGTGTTACAGTGAGGGGCGTGGGCTATATCAGTGTTACAGTGATGGGTGTGGGGTATATCAGTGTTACAGTGAGGGGTGTGGGGTATATCAGTGTGTTACAGTGAGGGGTGGGCGGTATATCAGTGTTACAGTGAGGGGTGTGGGGTATATCAGTGTGTTACAGTGAGGGGTGGGCGGTATATCAGTGTTATAGTGAGGGGTGTGGGGTATATCAGTGTTACAGTGATGGGCATGGGGTATATCAGAGTGTTACAGTGAGGGGCGTGGGCTATATCAGTGTTACAGTGATGGGTGTGGGGTATATCAGTGTTACAGTGAGGGGTGTGGGGTATATCAGTGTGTTACAGTGAGGGGTGTGGGCTATATCAGTGTTACAGTGAGGGGTGTGGGGTATATCAGTGTTACAGTGAGGGCTGTGGGGTATATCAGTGTTACAGTGAGGGGCGTGGGGTATATCAGTGTTACAGTGAGGGGTGTGGGGTATATCAGTGTTACAGTGAGGGGTGTGGGGTATATCAGTGTTACAGTGAGGGGTGTGGGGATATATCAGTGTTACAGTGAGGGGTGTGGGGTATATCAGTGTTACAGTGAGGGGTGTGGGGTATATCAGAGTGTTAGAGTGAGGGGTATATCAGTGTTACAGTGAGGGGCGTGGGCTATATCAGTGTTACAGTGAGGGGTGTGGGGTATATCAGTGTTACAGTGAGGGGTGTGGGGTATATCAGTGTTACAGTGAGGGGTGTGGGGATATATCAGTGTTACAGTGAGGGGTGTGGGGTATATCAGTGTTACAGTGAGGGGTGTGGGGTATATCAGAGTGTTAGAGTGAGGGGTATATCAGTGTTACAGTGAGGGGTGTGGGGTATATCAGTGTTACAGTGAGGGGTGTGGGGTATATCAGTGTTACAGTGAGGGGTGTAGGGTATATCAGTGTTACAGTGAGGGGTGTGGGATATATCAGTGTTACAGTGAGGGGTGTGGGGTATATCAGTGTTACAGTGAGGGGTGTGGGGTATATCAGTGTTACAGTGAGGGTTGTGGAGTATATTAGAGTGTTACAGTGAGGGGGTGTGGGGTATATCAGTGTTACAGTGAGGGGTGTGGGGTATATCAGTGTTACAGTGAGGGGTGTGGGCTATATCTGTTACAGTGAGGGGTGTGGGGTATATCAGTGTTACAGTGGGGGGTGTGGGCTATATCAGTGTTACAGTGAGGGCTGTGAGGTATATCAAAGAGTGTTACAGTGAGGCGTGTGGGGTATATCAGTGTTACAGTGAGGGGTGTGGGGTATATCAGTGTTACAGTGAGGGGTGTGGGGTATATCAGTGTTACAGTGAGGGGTGGGCGGTATATCAGAGTGTTACACTGAGGGATGTGGGGTATATCAGTGTTACAGTGAGGGGTGTGGGGTATATCAGTGTTACAGTGAGGGGTGCGGGGTATATCAGTGTTACAGTGAGGGCTGTGAGGTATATCAAAGTGTGTTACAGTGAGGCGTGTGGGGTATATCAGTGTTACAGTGAGGGGGTGGGGGTATATCAGTGTTACAGTGAGGGGTGTGGGGTATATCAGTGTTACACTGAGGGATGTGGGGTATATCAGTGTTACAGTGAGGGGTGTGGGATATATCAGAGTGTTACAGTGAGGGCTGTGGGGTATATCAGTGTTACACTGAGGGATGTGGGGTATATCAGTGTTACAGTGAGGGGTGTGGGGTATATCAGTGTTACAGTGTGGGATATATCAGAGAGTTACAGTGAGGGGTGTGGGGTATATCAGTGTTACAGTGAAGGGTGTGGGATATATCAGTGTGTTACAGTGAGGGGTATATCAGAGTGTTACAGTGAAGGGTGTGGGATATATCAGTGTGTTACAGTGAGGGGTGGGGGTATATCAGTGTTACAGTGAGGGGTGTGGTGGATATCAGTGTTACAGTGAGGGGTATATCAGTGTTACAGTGAGGGGTATATCAGTGTTACAGTGAGGGGTATATCAGTGTTACAGTGAGGGGTGTGGGGTATATCAGTGTTACAGTGAGGGGTGTGGGGTATATCAGTGTTACAGTGAGGGGTGTGGGGTATATCAGTGTTACAGTGAGGGGTGTGGGGTATATCAGAGTGTTACAGTGTGGGGTATATCAGTGTTACAGTGAGGCGTGTGGGGTATATCAGAGTGTTACACTGAGGGATGTGGGGTATATCAGTGTTACAGTGAGGGGTGTGGGGTATATCAGTGTTACAGTGAGGGGTGCGGGGTATATCAGTGTTACAGTGAGGCGTGTGGGATATATCAGTGTTACAGTGAGGGCTGTGGGGTATATCAGTGTTACAGTGTGGGATATATCAGAGAGTTACAGTGAAGGGTGTGGGATATATCAGTGTGTTACAGTGAGGGGTGGGGGTATATCAGTGTTACAGTGAGGGGTGTGGTGGATATCAGTGTTACAGTGAGGGGTGTGGGATATCAGTGTGTTACAGTGAGGGGTGTGGGGTATATCAGTGTTACAGTGAGGGGTATATCAGTGTTACAGTGAGGGGGTGTGGGGTATATCAGTGTTACAGTGAGGGGGTGTGGGGTATATCAGTGTTACAGTGGGGGGTGTGGGGTATATCAGTGTTACAGTGAGGGGTATATCAGTGAGGCCTGTGGGGTATATCAGTATGTTACAGTGAGGGGTGTGGTGTATATCAGGGTTACAGTGAGGGGTGTGGGATATATCAGTATTACAGTGAGGGGTGTGGGGTATATTAGTGTTACAGTGAGGGGTGTGGGGTATATCAGTGTTACAGTGATGGGTGTGGGGTATATCAGAATGTTACAGTGAGGGGTGTGGCGTATATCAGTGTTACAGTGAGGGGTGTGGGGTATATCAGTGTTACAGTGAGGGGTGGGGGTATATCAGTGTTACAGTGAGGGGTGTGGGGTATATCAGTGTTACAGTGAGGGGTGTGGGGTATATCAGTGTGTTACAGTGAGGGGTGTGGGGTATATCAGTGTTACAGTGAGGGGTGTGGGGTATATCAGTGTTACACTGAGGGGTGTGGGGTATATCAGTGTTACAGTGAGGGGTGTGGGGTATATCAGTGTCACAGTGAGGGGTGTGGGGTATATCAGTGTTACAGTGAGGGGTGTGGGGTATATCAGTGTTACAGTGAGGGGTGTGGGTATATCAGTGTTACAGTGAGGGGTGTGGGGTATATCAGTGTTACAGTGAGGGGTGTGGGGTATATCAGTGTTACAGTGAGGGGTGTGGGGTATATCAGTGTTACAGTGAGGGGTGTGGGGTATATCAGTGTGTTACAGTGAGGGGTATGTTACAGTGAGGGCTGTGGGGTATATCAGAGTGTTCCAGTGAGGTGTGTGGGGTATATCAGTGTCACAGTGAGGGGTGTGGGGTATATCAGTGTTACAGTGAGGGGTGGGGGGTATATCAGTGTTACAGTGAGGGGTGTGGGATATATCAGTGTTACAGTGGGGGGGGGGGGGGGTGTGGGGTATATCAGAGTGTTACAGTGAGGGGTGTGGGGTATATCAGTGTTACAGTGAGGGGTGTGGGGTATATCAGAGTGTTACAGTGAGGGGTGTGGGGTATATCAGAGTGTTACAGTGAGGGGTGTGGGGTATATCAGAGTGTTACAGTGGGGGGTGTGGGGTATATCAGTGTTACAGTGAGGGGTGTGGGGTATATCAGTGTTACAGTGAGGGGTGTGGGGTATATCAGTGTTACAGTGAGGGGTGTGGGGGATATCAGAGTGTTACAGTGAGGGGTGTGGGGTATATCAGTGTTACAGTGAGGGGTGTGGGGTATATCAGTGTTACAGTGAGGGGTGTGGGGTATATCAGTGTTACAGTGAGGGGTGTGGGGTATATCAGTGTTACAGTGAGGGGTGTGGGGTATATCAGTGTTACAGTGAGGGGTGTGGGGTATATCAGAGTGTTACAGTGGGGGGGTGTGGGGTATATCAGTGTTACAGTGAGGGGTGTGGGGTATATCAGTGTTACAGTGAGGGGTATGGGGTATATCAGAGTGTTACAGTGAGGGGTGTAGGGTATATCAGTGTTAGGGTATGGGGTATATCAGTGTTACAGTGAGGGGTATGGGGTATATCAGAGTGTTACAGTGAGGGGTGTGGGGTATATCAGTGTTACAGTGAGGGGTGTGGGGTATATCAGTGTTACAGTGAGGGGTGTGGGGTATATCAGTGTTACAGTGAGGGGTGTGGGGTATATCAGAGTGTTACAGTGAGGGGTGTGGGGTATATCAGAGTGTTACAGTGAGGGGTGTGGGGTATATCAGAGTGTTACAGTGGGGGGTGTGGGGTATATCAGTGTTACAGTGAGGGGTGTGGGGTATATCAGTGTTACAGTGAGGGGTGTGGGGTATATCAGTGTTACAGTGAGGGGTGTGGGGGATATCAGAGTGTTACAGTGAGGGGTGTGGGGTATATCAGTGTTACAGTGAGGGGTGTGGGGTATATCAGTGTTACAGTGAGGGGTGTGGGGTATATCAGTGTTACAGTGAGGGGTGTGGGGTATATCAGTGTTACAGTGAGGGGTGTGGGGTATATCAGTGTTACAGTGAGGGGTGTGGGGTATATCAGAGTGTTACAGTGGGGGGGTGTGGGGTATATCAGTGTTACAGTGAGGGGTGTGGGGTATATCAGTGTTACAGTGAGGGGTATGGGGTATATCAGAGTGTTACAGTGAGGGGTGTAGGGTATATCAGTGTTAGGGTATGGGGTATATCAGTGTTACAGTGAGGGGTATGGGGTATATCAGAGTGTTACAGTGAGGGGTGTGGGGTATATCAGTGTTACAGTGAGGGGTGTGGGGTATATCAGTGTTACAGTGAGGGGTGTGGGGTATATCAGTGTTACAGTGAGGGGTGTGGGGTATATCAGTGTTACAGTGAGGGGTGTGGGGTATATCAGAGTGTTACAGTGGGGGGGTGTGGGGTATATCAGTGTTACAGTGAGGGGTGTGGGGGTATATCAGTGTTACAGTGAGGGGTGTGGGATATATCAGAGTGTTACAGTGAGGGGTGTGGGATATATCAGTGTTACAGTGAGGGGTGTGGGATATATCAGTGTTACAGTGAGGGGTGTGGGATATATCAGTGTTACAGTGAGGGGTGTGGGATATATCAGAGTGTTACAGTGAGGGGTGTGGGATATATCAGTGTTACAGTGGGGGGTGTGGGGTATATCAGTGTTACAGTGAGGGGTGTGGGGTATATCAGTGTTACAGTGAGGGGTGTGGGGTATATCAGTGTTACAGTGAGGGGTGTGGGGGATATCAGAGTGTTACAGTGAGGGGTGTGGGGTATATCAGTGTTACAGTGAGGGGTGTGGGGTATATCAGTGTTACAGTGAGGGGTGTGGGGTATATCAGTGTTACAGTGAGGGGTGTGGGGTATATCAGTGTTACAGTGAGGGGTGTGGGGTATATCAGTGTTACAGTGAGGGGTGTGGGGTATATCAGTGTTACAGTGAGGGGTGTGGGGTATATCAGTGTTACAGTGAGGGGTGTGGGGTATATCAGTGTTACAGTGAGGGGTGTGGGGTATATCAGTGTTACAGTGAGGGGTGTGGGATATATCAGTGTTACAGTGGGGGGTGTGGGGTATATCAGTGTTACAGTGAGGGGTGTGGGGTATATCAGTGTTACAGTGAGGGGTGTGGGGTATATCAGTGTTACAGTGAGGGGTGTGGGGGATATCAGAGTGTTACAGTGAGGGGTGTGGGGTATATCAGTGTTACAGTGAGGGGTGTGGGGTATATCAGTGTTACAGTGAGGGGTGTGGGGTATATCAGTGTTACAGTGAGGGGTGTGGGGTATATCAGTGTTACAGTGAGGGGTGTGGGGTATATCAGTGTTACAGTGAGGGGTGTGGGGTATATCAGTGTTACAGTGAGGGGTGTGGGGTATATCAGTGTTACAGTGAGGGGTGTGGGGTATATCAGTGTTACAGTGAGGGGTGTGGGGTATATCAGTGTTACAGTGAGGGGTGTGGGGTATATCAGTGTTACAGTGAGGGGTGTGGGGTATATCAGTGTTACAGTGAGGGGTGTGGGGTATATCAGTGTTACAGTGAGGGGTATGGGGTATATCAGAGTGTTACAGTGAGGGGTGTAGGGTATATCAGTGTTAGGGTATGGGGTATATCAGTGTTACAGTGAGGGGTATGGGTATATCAGAGTGTTACAGTGAGGGGTGTGGGGTATATCAGTGTTACAGTGAGGGGTGTGGGGTATATCAGTGTTACAGTGAGGGGTGTGGGGTATATCAGTGTTACAGTGAGGGGTGTGGGGTATATCAGTGTTACAGTGAGGGGTGGGGGGTATATCACTGTTACAGTGAGGGGTGTGGGGTATATCAGTGTTACAGTGGGGGGGTGTGGGGTATATCAGTGTTACAGTGAGGGGGTGTGGGGTATATCAGTGTGTTTCAGTGAGGGGTGTGGGGTATATCAGAGTGTTATAGTGAGGGCTGTGGGGTATATGGGCTGCTACACGCTGTGTTGTGAAGCTGATGTTTTGTCTTTGATCTGTCAGGGTGCTGTCTTCCCCTTGACTGATGAAGGCTGTGCTGGAGGTTCCCCGGTGAAGCCGGCCAGTTACCGGTCCAGCTCCGTCCCCACACCGGCATTGCTCAGAATAAAGTAACTCAACAACACCTCAGACACAGTTTTAAGTTTTTATTTGTATATCATTTATCAAAAACAGCAGAGATCGATCGTGGCAACTCCTGACATTTTGGTGTTTTTTTTTTAATAAACCTTTCCTTCAGCTGCACATTTCCTCTCACTGAGGGAGTAACAGACAGCACCGGAACAGGGGGGGGGGGGGGGGGGGGGAAGTGAGCCAGACGCCCTCTCAAACCGGCACTAGAGGGTCCATTAAGCTGTGCACCCGCAGACCAGTTCCTGGCGGGTGCTGAGTGAGAGGTAATGGGGTTAGAAGGACAGACACAAGACTCGGAACCGGAGAACGCAACTCAAAATCAAGAAACAAATGATTTTACAATTTCACCTCTAAACCGGATACATTTGAACCGACACCGTTACACACACACACACACAGACTCACCGTGTGCTGTTGGTATTCCTGACTGCACAGTCTCACCAACAAATTACACCATGATCATCAGTTTTAAAGTTACTGGAGCAAATGTTGCTAAATTTCCAGAACCGCCCCTGGGAGGGAGATGGTCACACCTCAGACCCACCAGGAGGAACCGGTTCATCATTCTGGGGCTGCCTGGGCTTTCCCTTAAAACTCCGCTCTCTCTCATCGTAGCAGCTCAAGGGTGGGGGAATACTCGCAAGAGAGTGCAAGGGCTGCTCACAAAGGGGTGCTGAGTATCGTCAGGGTGAAGAGGGGGGGGGGGAGGGGGGGGGGGGGGGGGAGGAGGAACTGAAGCTCCCGCCCAGTTCCCACGTGTCTGCCGTGCTAAATCCAGGCCCCCCTGACATTATTAAATCTTGCTGCAATCAATTCCCTAGGCCGCCTGGCTGGAATCAGTGCCAAATTCAGACTCATTACGGAATTAAAAACGGCAGTTAGAGGAAAATACAGAGTGGGGAGGGGGGAGGTAGGCATGGCGGACAATGCACAGAGAGAGAGAGAGAGAGAGAGAGACAGCAAGTGCATCGAGAGGAATGAATGCAGGACATCACAGTCCCTGGTGAAAGAGAGCACAAGTGTGCAAGGCATGTGAACTGGGCCTGCAGATGGTACCAGCGATGGAGGGGGATTCACAAAGCACGGTGCCTGGGAAAAGGAGTTCACGGCCACTCCAAGGCAGCTTTCTGGTCCCTTCTCGTTGCAATTCATAGAATTTAGTGCAGAAGGAGGCCACTCGGCCCATCGAGTCTGCACCGGCTCCTGGAAAGAGCATCCTACCCAAGGTTAACACCTCCACCGTAACCCCACCCAACACTAAGGGCAATTTAGCATGGCCAATCCACCTAACCTGCACGTCTTTGGACTGTGGGAGGAAACCGGAGCACCCGGAGGAAACCCACGCAGACACGGGGGAGGATGTGCAGACTCCGCACAGACAGTGACCCAAGCCGGAATCGAACCTGGGACCCTGAAGCTGTGAAGCGATTGTGCTAACCACTATGCTACCGTGCATTCAAGGAGGGGGGGGGGAGAGAATAAAAACAATGGAGGATGAATTGGAAGGGAACTTGGCAGCAATCCTGAGTCAGTTCCTAAACACTTCATTAAAAGCTTCAGCAGAGAAACCCAGCTATGGGGAAAGCAGCTGTGCGGGCCAGAGCTCGCCAGGTCGAGGGGACTCGTGCGTGAATTAAGGGGGCTTGCGCAGCAACGAGAACACGCACGGGGGAGCGAGAGCGTGCACGGGAGATAGAGAACAAGTGAGAGAACGAGAAAGAACTAAAAGGGATTGCGAGAGATTCCGAGAGAGAACAAGAGATGATGAGAGAGGACTAAAGGTGTCCCGTGTATTATCGGATAAAGAGGCTCCAGTCAGCAGCTATATTCACAGCCGGTTTCCGGATGGTCAGCACTGAGGTCTCGGTGTTGTGTTCAAAGTCCAAGTTTGATTCAGTTCCGTCTGCACACAAGAGCATCATAAATATCACATTTAAAACATGTTCAAAACTAAATTCAAACTGAAGCTGAAACGGGAGTGAATTGCTTTCCTTACCAGAGAGTTTGACCGTCACAGACTGCGGTCTCCTCACTCCCAGAACCAGCACTCTCTCTATCCACTCCACAGTACTGTAGTGGCCACTCACATCAGCACTTCTGGAATCAGTTCAAACACAGGATTTTGTACATTAACCGATGCAGTCTGTGCTGCCGCACTAACAGTTCAGCTGCCCACTCAGTCCACCCCTAACCCCAGCCGGTAGCTATGATGGGAGGCCGAGACGGTATAACTGGCGACAGCCAACAGGGTGAAGGAGGGAAGATCCGAGGGTGCCCCCACCCCCACCGTACACCGGCCTCCATCTCTCTTCTGCCACTCGCCCTCCTTCGCTCTCTCGCCCTCCGGTTGTATGCGCGCACACTCTCTCCCTCCCACCGTTCCTGCAAGCGGGCTATCTCCCCCTCCCCATGTCTCTGTCTCTTGTGTTCTGACTCGCGTGCGTTCTCTCTGATTTGCATGCTCGCTCTCTCCAGCCTGTGCTCCCCGTCTCCTTCTGACTTGCGTGCTCTCTCTCCGCGCCCCCCCCCCCCGAGCCGCGCGCTCTCTTTCCAGCCTGCCCTCCCTCTCCCTTTCTGACTCACATGCTTTCTCCCTGTCATGCCTCTGCTCCCTCTGACTCCCGTGCTCTCTTCCCCCCCCCTCAGCCCCCTGCTCTCTCCCCTCCCCCAGCTCTCTTCTCCCCCCCCAGCCCCCTGCTCTCTCCCCTCCCCCAGCTCTCTTCTCCCCCCCCAGCCCCCTGCTCTCTCCCCTCCCCCAGCTCTCTTCTCCCCCCACAGCCCCCTGCTCTCTCCCCTCCCCCAGCTCTCTTCTCCCCCTCTCAGCCACCTGCTCTCCCCCTCCCCCAGCTCTCTTCCCCCCCCCCTCAGCCCCCTGCTCTCTCCCCTCCCCCAGCTCTGTTCCCCCGCCCCGCTCTCCCCTCCCCCAGCTCTCTTTCCCCCCCTGCCCCCCCCCCACTCTCTCCCCTCCCCCAGCTCTCTCGCCCCCGCCCCCCAGCCCCGCTCTCTCCGAGTGGTGGGTGACACCGAGTGGCCATCATCACTGCTCACCTCCCCCACAGTCACCCTGACCCAGCTCAAATAACCACTTGAAGTCGGAGCAGTTTCACTACCTGGAAGTTAGGGAATTATTCGCGAATGTAAATTTCCGGTGAATATATTCTTTTTTCTCCTCGAAGTTGAAAGTGTGGCCGTCATCAACAAACAAATCGCCTTCCGCAGCATTCTGGAATGAAAGATCGCAATTCAGTGCCAGGGGCCGGGGAGCCTGGGAAGTGACACCGTGGACAGAGTCTCCCCTCCCGATGCAGCACCTTCTACCTCAGAGACCCCCCCCCCCCCACCATAAACCGGGACCACCCACCCATCCATCACACACCCAGACACATTCTCACCCATCACTAGCCCTGGCAGAGGGCCAGCCCGGAGGGGGCACTGCCCATCACAGTTTTTAGAGAAATACAGCACAGAACAGGCCATTCGGCCCACGATGTTGCGCCGAACTTTTGTCCTAGGTTAATCATAGAATTTTGGACAATTTATCATGGCCAATCCACCCAACCTGCACATCTTTGGACTGTGGGAGGAAACCGGAGCACCCGGAGGAAACCCACGCAGACACGGGGAGAACGCGCAGACTCCACACAGCCAGTGACCCAAGTCGAAATCGAACTTGGGACCCCGGAGCTGTGAAGCAGTTGTGCTATCCACAATCCACCGTGCTGCCCTTAAGAAGTTAACCTACACTCCATTATTCTACCCTCCATTATTCTACCCTAAGTTAGGAGGTACTGCCTTGGGATGAGAATTCCCTGCCCGCTCTCGGAGGGGGGTTTACAGGATCCCTGAGCCACTGGGACAGAGCAGGGTGCTTGGCCGTGTCTTTGTGCCAATATCTATACTTCGCCCAGCCAGAGAGCCACTGCAGATTTGGAAATGAAGACGGGAAGGATGTGACTTTCAGCAGAGTGACCTCCACTCCCAGGAATCTGTGTCCAATGTACCTGGGTATTCAGAGCCACGTAGAGGGTGAAAGGATCACTCAGCATACAGGACGAAGATCTCCGAACACGGTCTTTACGAGCAATGATGGTTCCTCCACGTTGATAAACAGGAATCTGGACAAGAGGCGAGGAGGGTGAGAGATTATTTCAATAGAGGGGCATGAATACATCCAGTTACAATTTGTTACAGTTCATTTCAGGCTCAAGAAGAGAAATGTTGCAAAGTTTTGGATTCCCATCCGAGGGATCGCCCCGCACTGGATCCAGCGATCGCCCCGCGCTGGATCCAGCGATCGCCCCGCGCTGGATCCAGCGATCGCCCCGCGCTGGATCCAGCGATCGCCCCGCGCTGGATCCAGCGATCGCCCCGCGCTGATCCAGCGATCGCCCCGCGCTGGATCCAGCGATCGCCCCGCGCTGGATCCAGCGATCGCCCCGCGCTGGATCCAGCGATCGCCCCGCGCTGGATCCAGCGATCGCCCCGCGCTGGATCCAGCGATCGCCCCGCGCTGGATCCAGCGATCGCCCCGCGCTGGATCCAGCGATCGCCCCGCGCTGGATCCAGCGATCGCCCCGCGCTGGATCCAGCGATCGCCCCGCGCTGGATCCAGCGATCGCCCCGCGCTGGATCAGCGATCGCCCCGCGCTGGATCCAGCGATCGCCCCGCGCTGGATCCAGCGATCGCCCCGCGCTGGATCCAGCGATCGCCCCGCGCTGGATCCAGCGATCGCCCCGCGCTGGATCCAGCGATCGCCCCGCGCTGGATCCAGCGATCGCCCCGCGCTGGATCCAGCGATCGCCCCGCACTGGATCCAGAGATCGCCCCGCACTGGATCCAGCGATCGCCCCGCACTGGATCCAGCGATCGCCCCGCACTGGGTCCAGCGATCGCCCCGCACTGGGTCCAGCGATCGCCCCGCACTGGATCCAGCGATCGCCCCGCACTGGATCCAGCGATCGCCCCGCACTGGATCCAGGGATCGCACCGCACTGGATCCAGGGATCGCACCGCACTGGATCCAGCGATCGCCCCGCACTGGATCCAGGGATCGCACCGCACTGGATCTAGGGGTCGCCAGTGACTGGATCCAGGGATCGCCAGTGACTGGATCCAGGGATCGCCATTAACTTGATCCCCGGTGACTGGATCCCCAGTGACTGGGTCCCAGGGATCGCCCCGCACTGGATCCAGGGATCGCCCCGCACTGGATCCAGGGGTCGCCCCGCACTGGATCCCTGGTGACTGGATCCCCAGTGACTGGATCCCCAGTGACTGGATCCCCAGTGACTGGATCCCCAGTGACTGGATCCAAGGATCACCCCGCACTGGATCTCCAGTGACTAGGTCCCAGGGATCGCCCCACACTGGATCTCCAGTGACTGGGTCCCAGGGATCGCCCCGCACTGGATCCAGGGGTCGCCCCGCACTGGATCCAGGGATTGCCAGTGACTGGATCCCTGGTGACTGGATCCCCAGTGACTGGATCCAAGGATCACCCCGCACTGGATCTCCAGTGACTAGGTCCCAGGGATCGCCCCACACTGGATCTCCAGTGACTGGGTCCCAGGGATCGCCCCACACTGGATCCAGGGATCGCCCCGCACTGGATCCAGGGATCACCAGTGACTGGATCCAGGGATCACCAGTGACTGGATCCAGGGATCGCCAGTGACTGGATCCAGGGATCGCCAGTGACTGGATCCAGGGATCGCCATTAACTGGATCCCCGGCGACTGGATCCAGGGATCACCCCGCACTGGCTCTCCAGTGACTAGGTCCCAGGGATCACCCCGCACTGGATCCAGGGATTGCCAGTAACTGGATCCAGGGATCGCCATTAACTGGATCCCCGGCGACTGGATCCCCAGTGACTAGGTCTCAGGGATTGCCCCACACTGGATCTCCAGTGACTAGGTCCCAGTGATCGCCCCGCACCGGACCTCCAGTGACTAGGTCCCAGGGATCGGCCCCGCACTGGATCTCCAGTGACTAGGTCCCAGAGATCGCCCCACACTGGATCTCCAGTGACTAGGTCCCAGGGATCGCCCCACACTGGATCCCCAGTGACTGGATCCATGGAT
Source organism: Scyliorhinus canicula (assembly GCF_902713615.1). Taxonomy (NCBI): domain Eukaryota; kingdom Metazoa; phylum Chordata; class Chondrichthyes; order Carcharhiniformes; family Scyliorhinidae; genus Scyliorhinus; species Scyliorhinus canicula. Next base: position 366,933 of record NC_052176.1, on the reverse strand, counting down.
CATCCCACACTGGATACCCGGTGAAATTATCCAGGCATCGGCCCACACTGGATCCCCGGTGACTGGATCCAGGGATCACCCCGCACTGGATCTCCAGTGACTAGGTCCCAGGGATCGCCCCGCACTGGATCCAGGGATTGCCAGTAACTGGATCCAGGGATCGCCATTAACTGGATCCCCGGCGACTGGATCCCCAGTGACTAGGTCCCAGGGATCGCCCCGCACTGGATCTCCAGTGACTAGGTCCCAGTGATCGCCCCGCACTGGACCTCCAGTGACTAGGTCCCAGGGATCGCCCTGCACTGGATCTCCAGTGACTAGGTCCCAGAGATCGCCCCTCACTGGATCTCCAGTGACTAGGTCCCAGGGATCGCCCCGCACTGGATCCCCAGTGACTGGATCCATGGATCATCCCACACTGGATACCCGGTGAAATTATCCAGGCATCGGCCCACACTGGATCCCCGGTGACTGGATCCAGGGATTGCCCCACATTGGATCCCCAGTGACTGGATCCAGGGATCGCCCCATATTGGATCTCCAGTGACTGGATCCAGGGATCGCCCCACATTGGATCCCCAGTGACTGGATCCAGGGATCACCCCACACTGGATCCCTGTGACTAGATCCAGGGTTCACCCCACACTGGATCCCTGTGACTAGATCCAGGGACCGGCCCACACTGGATCCCCGGTGACTGGGTCCCAGGGATCGTCCCACACTGGATCCCCGGTGACTGGGTCCCAGGGATCGCCCCACACTGGATCCCCAGTGTCTGGAACCCCAGTGACTGGGTCCCAGAGATCGGCCCACACTGGGTCCCCAGTGACTGGGTCCCAGGTATCGGCCCACACTGGATCCCCAGTGACTGGGTCCCAGGGATCGGCCCACACTGGATCCCCAGTGACTGGGTCCCAGGGATCGGCCCACACTGGATCCCCAGCGACTGGATCCAGGCATCGCCCCACACTGGGTACCCAGTGACTGGGTCCCAGGGATCGGCCCACACTGGATCCCCAGCGACTGGATCCCCAGCGACTGGATCCAGGCATCGCCCCACACTGGATCCCCAGCGACTGGATCCGCAGCGACTGGATTCCCATTGACTGGGGATGACTATTGCACACTGTATTCCCACTGACAGTGAGGGCCCAGGTGAGAATCCGCACTGGATTCTCACTGGTGGGGAGGGGTCCGGGAGATCACCCCACACTGGATTCAAACTGAGGGGAGGGGTCCCGGGGAACACCCCATTTACTTTTACCTTTAGCTGACACCAGGGAAGTGTGAGGAGAGGGTCTTTGCTGACCGTGCTGAGGGTGAGGGGGGTACGTATTGTGGGGGCACGGTAGCATTGTGGATAGCACAATCGCTTCACAGCTCCAGGGTCCCAGGTTCGATTTCGGTTTGCGTCACTGTCTGTGCGGAGTCTGCACATCCTCCCCGTGTGTGCGTGGGTTTCCTCCGGGTGCTCCGGTTTCCTCCCACAGTCCAAAGATGTGCAGGTTAGGTGGATTGGCCATGATAAATTGCCCTTAGTGTCCAAAATTGCCCTTAGTGTTGGGTGCGGTTACTGGGTTATGGGGATAGGGTGGGGGTATGTGCTTGGGTACGGTGCTCTTTCCAAGAGCCGGTGCAGGCTCGATGGGCCGAATGGCCTCCTTCTGTACTGTAAATTCTATGTAAATCTATGTACAGGGAAGTGTGAGGGGAGGGTGTTTGCTTACCGTGCTGAGGGTGAGGGGGGTACGTACAGGGAAGTGTGAGGAGAGGGTGTTGGGGTACGTACAGGGAAGTGTGAGGAGAGGGTGTTGGGGTACGTACAGGGAAGTGTGAGGAGAGGGTGTTGGGGTACGTACAGGGAAGTGTGAGGAGAGGGTGTTGGGGTACGTACAGGGAAGTGCGAGGGGAGGGTGTTTGCTTACCGTGCTGAGGGTGAGGTACGTACAGGGAAGTGTGAGGGGAGGGTGTTTGCTTACCGTGCTGAGGGTCACAGGTACGTACAGACTCTGGGGACCGATGTGCTTCTGGTGGTTATGGACATCATACCAGAACTGTGGGAGGAGGACAGGAAAGAGTTAGTGAGTCTCCACACTGTGTGGCAACAAGGGAGCGGGGGGGGGGAAACAGACAACGTTTGATTCAGAACCTCACCTGCCCTTTCCCCGGCAAATAAACCTGAACACCTCGGACATCGGGTTCTAGCACCGGGCGAACTAGCAGAGCGTCACCTGGAACAAAGACAGGGTGGCAATTAACTCAACCTGGATTTTTATCCCAAATAAACGGAGGATCAACTGGAAACATCACAACTAAGATGGGTAGGGGGGTAAGAGGGATAGTGGACAGGGTCCCTGTTGCTGGGGGCGCGCGGGCTGGACAGGGCGCGCGGGGGGGGGAAGAGAGGGGTGCACGGGTGGGTTCCTTTCACTTCCAAGGATTAAACACTTGTCCAGTTCTGTCAGAAAGCATTACACAGGGCCGCACGCTGGCGCAGTGGGTTAGCCCTGCTGCCTCACGGGGGGGGGGGGGGGGGGGGGGCACGGTGGGGCAGTGGGTTAACACTGCTGCCTCACGGCACCGAGGTCCCAGGTTCAATCCCGGCCCTGGGTCACTGTCCGTGTGGAGTTTGCACATTCTCCCCGTGTCTGCGTGGGTCTCACCCCCACAACCCAAAGATGTGCAGGGTAGGTGAGAGTCTGGCTTCGCCTCTCTAAGATACAACACTGGGAACACACTGTCCTGACAAGCAGAATGTTTCAACTGAGTCTTCAGCTTGAAGGTACATCCCGATTATGGGTCCACGAGCCAAAATAATAAATAATAAAAGTAGTGGGAAGAAAGGAAATAAAGAGGAAGAATTCTTACGACGGGGTTAAGATACAGAGCAGTCCGGATGTAACTGCGTGAAGGAACAGGCTTCGGGGCTGATGGTCTTGTCCTGTCCCCGAGGTTAAATGACCTCCTCCCGTTACTAATGCAGGAAGCCGTGTGGAGAAGGTGAAAGGGAGTTTGAGGAGGTCAAGGTGCCACTTACCGAGCATGTACTGGTCATCCAGGCTGTACGTATTCACATCGTCGGGGAACTGCACCCACATGGCTCTGCGGTGAGACAGAAACAACTCAGTATCACATTCACCTCCCAGACTGACTGCTCTGACCGAGGATACCCCCCCCCCTCCTCACCAAGGACACCCCCCTCTCCCAGACTGACTGCTCTGACCGAGCAAACCCCCCCCCCCCTCCTCACCAAGGGCACCCCCCTCTCCCAGACTGACTGCTCTGACTGAGCAACCCCCCCCCTCTTCTACACCAAGGACCCCCCCCCCCCAGACTGACTGCTCTGACCGAGCAAACCCCCACCCCTTCTACACCAAGGACCCCCCCCCCAGACTGACTGCTCTGACCAAGCAAACCCCCCCCCTTCTACACCAAGGACCCGCCCCCTCCCAGACTGACTGCTCTGACCGAGCAAACCCCCCCCCCTCCCAGACTGACTGCTCTGACCGAGCAAACCCCCCCCTCCCAGGCTGACTGCTCTGACCAAGCAAACCCCCCCCCCTTCTACACCAAGGACCCGCCCCCTCCCAGACTGACTGCTCTGACCGAGCAAACCCCCCCCCTTCTACACCAAGGACCCCCCCCCCAGACTGACTGCTCTGACCGAGCAAACCCCCCCCCAGGCTGACTGCTCTGACCGAGCAAACCCCCCCCCCCTTCTACACCAAGGACCCGCCCCCTCCCAGACTGACTGCTCTGACTGAGCAAACCCCTCCCCCCCCTCTACACCAAGGATCCGCCCCCCTCCCAGACTGACTGCTCTGACCGAGGAAACCCCTCCCCCCTCCTCGCCAAGGACCCTCCCTCCCAGACTGACTGCTCTGACCGAGGAAACCCCCCCCCCTCCTCGCCAAGGACCCCCCTACATGCACACCACAATGTGATAATGACGCAGACCATCCCGTTATTGTTGTCCGAGGGATGATATTGGTTCCAGTGCCATCTTTTACACCCACGCCAACCACCCCACCACCACCGAGCTGAGTGCAGCGACGTTACCTCATCACGGGCTCCCCACTCCGGTACGCTCGGTAAAACAAGGTGTACCACAGCGGCAGCAGAGCGTAGCGTTCCCGAATAACCGTCCGGATCAGCAGCTTGTTCTCGTCCCCAAAGAGCCAGGGCTCCCGCCTGGGGGTGTCGAGGTGAGCGTGGGCTCGGAAGAAAGGCTGGTAGGCCCCGGCCTGGTACCATCGAACCAGCAGCTCGGGGGTAGGGTGCTTGAAGAAACCGCCAACATCCGCTGCAAAGTAGAGGGGACAGGTTGAGGGTCACAGCGGAGTGAAAGATCCAGAAAAGAAAGGGGAGGGAGGGGAAGAGAGGAAAAGTGAGGGTCCCGCATACGCACGGGGGAAGGGAGAGGGTCCCACGTGGTATCGACAGCACGCACACAGGCCATTCAGCCCATCTGTTGGTGTGTCTCCTCCACACGGGACCCCCCCCCCCCCCCCCCCCCATGCCAGTAAGACAAACACTAACCTCCGCAGAATGAGATCCCAGCAAGTCCCAAAGAGAGGCACATGGGGAGAGAGATCTTCAGGTGGTCCCACTCGGCCGAGTTATCACCCGTCCACACGGCCCCTGGACACAGAGAGAAGGGAGAAATCACCAAACTGGAGAGAAAGTACAGCCTTCCCTCCATAAAACCGAGCCGACTGCATCTGGGAGCGTCACATAAGAACTAGGAGCAGGAGTCGGCCATCTGGCCCCTCGAGCCTGCTCCGCCATTCAATTAGATCATGGCTGATCTTTTGTGGACTCAGCTCCACTTTCCGGCCCGAACACCATAACCCTTAATCCCTTTATTCTTCAAAAAACTATCTATCTTTACCTTAAAAACATGTAATGAAGGAGCCTCAACTACTTCACTGGGCAAGGAATTCCATAGATTCACAACCCGGCCACCACAGTCCACCCGGCGGTGGGAGGGTTTAAATTTAGAGTACCCAATTCATTTTTTTCCAATTAAGGGGCAGTTTAGCGTAGCCAATCCACCTACCCTGCACATCTTAGGGTTGTGGGGGCGAAACCCACGCAAACACGGGAAGAATGTGCAAACTCCACACAGACAGTGACCCAGAGCCGGGATCGAACCTGGGACCTCAGCGCCGTGAGGCTGCAATGCTAACCCACTGTGCCGCTGTGCTGCCCCCCCCCCCCCCTCCCTGAGTCCCACATTCTCCCCACTCCCCGTGGGAGCGAGTCCCACATTCTCCCCACTCCCCGTGGGAGCGAGTCCCACATTCTCCCCACTCCCCGTGGGAGCGAGTCCCACATTCTCCCCACTCCCCGTGGGAGCGAGTCCCACATTCTCCCCACTCCCCGTGGGAGCGAGCCCCACATTCTCCCCCATTCCCCGTGGGAGCGAGCCCCACATTCTCCCCACTCCCCGTGTGAGCGAGTCCCACATTCTCCCCCACTCCCCGTGTGAGCGAGTCCCACATTCTCCCCACTCCCCGTGGGAGTGAGTCCCACATTCTCCCCACTCCCCGTGGGAGAGAGTCCCACATTCTCCCCCACTCCCCGTGGGAGCGAGCCCCACATTCTCCCCCACTCCCCGTGGGAGCGAGCCCCACATTCTCCCCACTCCCCGTGTGAGCGAGTCCCACATTCTCCCCACTCCCCGTGGGGAGCGAGTCCCACATTCTCCCCACTCCCCGTGGGGAGCGAGTCCCACATTCTCCTCACTCCCCGTGGGGAGCGAGTCCCACATTCTCCCCACTCCCCGTGGGGAGCGAGTCCCACATTCTCCCCACTCCCCATGGGAGCGAGTCCCACATTCTCCCCACTCCCCGTGGGAGCGAGTCCCACATTCTCCCCACTCCCCGTGGGGAGCGAGTCCCACATTCTCCTCACTCCCCGTGGGGAGCGAGTCCCACATTCTCCCCACTCCCCGTGGGAGCGAGTCCCACATTCTCCCCACTCCCCGTGGGAGCGAGTCCCACATTCTCCCCACTCCCCGTGGGAGCGAATCCCACATTCTCCCCACTCCCCGTGGCAGCGAGTCCCACATTCTCCCCCACTCCCCGTGGGGAGCGAGTCCCACATTCTCCCCCACTCCCCATGGAAGCGAGTCCCACATTCTCCCCCACTCCCCGTGGGGAGCGAATCCCACATTCTCCCCACCCCCCGTGGGGAGTGAGTCCCACATTTTCCCTACTTTCCGTGATGTGGAAACATCTTCTCTACGTCAATCCAATCGAAACCCTCATCATCATTTTATGGACCTTGAAAGCACTCCAAGATGGGCTTCTATCTCAGGCCCTTTGTGGATTGGCTGCAGGAGCTTGTTCCAACCTCTCCCTGGCCTCCCGCTCAGAGACACACATCTTTCGAGAAGAGGAATCGGCCACCCCTCACCGTAACGCTGGGATCCAGCGAAGAATCCTCTGGTCAGGACGAAGGGCCTCTCTGTGCCTCCAGAACGCTGGATCAGACCGTCGGACGTTGCCATTTGCTGCAAAGCAAACAGAGGGAAAAGGTCATCCCCCGAGGGAAGGCTACAGAGGGGAAGGTCATCCCCCCGAGGGAAGGCTACAGAGGGGAAAGGTCATCCCCCGAGGGAAGGCTACAGAGGGGAAAGGTCATCCCCCCGAGGGAAGGCTACAGAGGGGAAAGGTCATCCCACCGAAGGAAGGCTACAGAGGGAAAAGGTCATCCCCCGAGGGAAGGCTACAGAGGGAAAAGGTCATCCCCCGAGGGAAGGCTACAGAGGGGAAGGTCATCCCCCCGAGAGAAGGCTACAGAGGGGAAAGGTCATCCCCCGAGGGAAGGCTACAGAGGGGAAAGGTCATCCCCCCGAGGGAAGGCTACAGAGGGGAAAGGTCATCCCCCCGAAGGAAGGCTACAGAGGGAAAAGGTCATCCCCCCCCCCCCCGAGGGAAGGCTACAGAGGGGAAAGGTCATCCCCCCCGAGGGAAGGCTACAGAGGGGAAAGGTCATCCCCCCGAGGGAAGGCTACAGAGGGGAAAGGTCATCCCCCCCGAGGGAAGGCTACAGAGGGACAAGGTCATCCCCCCCGAGGGAAGGCTACAGAGGGGAAAGGTCATCCCCCCCGAGGGAAGGCTACAGAGGGGAAAGGTCATCCCCCCGAGGGAAGGCTACAGAGGGGAAAGGTCATCCCCCCGAGGGAAGGCTACAGAGGGGAAAGGTCATCCCCCCGAGGGAAGGCTACAGAGGGGAAAGGTCATCCCCCCGAGGGAAGGCTACAGAGGGGAAAGGTCATCCCCCCGAGGGAAGGCTACAGAGGGGAAAGGTCATCCCCCCGAGGGAAGGCTACAGAGGGGAAAGGTCATCCCCCCGAGGGAAGGCTACAGAGGGGAAAGATCATCCCCCCGAGGGAAGGCTACAGAGGGGAAAGATCATCCCCCCCGAGGGAAGGCTACAGAGGGGAAAGGTCATCCCCCGAGGGAAGGCCGCCACTATAATGAACGCTGGGTCACCAGGCCCTTTCGCCCTGGGGCCCGCTCCGCCGTTCTACTACCCCATGGCTGACCTGCGTCGTAACACCACCCGCCCTCCTTGGTCTGTGGCTGGGAGGGTGGGGTAATGCTCTGGGGACCCAAGTTCAAATCCCACCACGGCAGCTGGTGAACCACAAGACGCAGCAGGCCATTCGGCCCATCGACTCTGCTCTGCCATTCTATACTATCGTGACTGATCTGATATACGATTAAACACGATTACCAAACCGTGACTATAAAGCCAGTCTCGGTAATGTCGATCCCGGAACTGTCCTCAAAACCCATCAGGGTCGCCAACGCCCTTGGGAAGGAACTCTGCAATCCTGACCTTCTGGCCTACCTGAGACTCCAGACCCCTCAGCCATGATCCAGATTCCCACTCCCCTGTTCCTCTGTGGACCCATCGAACCCTTTCATCATCTTAAACCTCCCTCCTCCACCTCCCCCGAATTGCTCACCTCTTCATCTTCTACACTCGAGGGAATCATAGAATTTACAGTGCAGAAGAAGGCCATTCAGCCCATCGAGTCTGCACCAGCCCTTGGAAAGAGCACCCCACTTAAGCCCCACACCTCCACCCTATCCCCATAACCCATTAACCCCACCTAACCTTTTTGGACACTAAGGGCAATTTATCACGGCCAATCCGCCCTAACCTGCACGTCTTTGGATTGTGGGAGGAAACCGGAGCACCCAGAGGAAACCCACGCAGACACGGGGAGAGCGTGCAGACGCCGCACAGACAGTGACCCAAGCCGGGAATCGAACCCGGGACCCGGGCGCTGTGAAGCAACAGTGCTAACCACTATTCTACCCTGCTGCCCATGCAAGCCCTTTCCTCAGAATTTTCAGCCCTGGTGTTGTTCTGGAGAATCTACGCGACATCCAAGGCCGATACGTCTTCCTGTGGTGCAGGACCCACGGCCACCACAGTCCGCCCGGCGGTGGGAGGGTTTGAATGTTTGTGGAAAGGGGAGCAATCAAGCGGGGCTGCTTTGTCCTGGATGGTGTCGAGCTTCTCGAGTGTTGTTGGGAGCTGCGCTCATCCAGGCAAGTGGAGAGTCTCCCATCGCCCTCCTGACTTGTGCCTTGTAGATGGTGGACAGGCTTTGGGGGGGGGGGGGGGGGGGTGAGTTACTCTCCGCAGGATTCCCAGCCTCTGACCTGTCCTGGTAGCCACAGTATTAATATGGCTGGGTCCAGTTCAGTCTGTGGATGGGTAAAACATCGCAGAAATGGGTACAGAATGCACACGATAAATGGTTAGTTATTCCCCGCCCTCCCCCCCCCAGGCACTCACCACATACAACGCGTAAAGGTTGTGAACATCCCGGTGTTCAAAGCCACCCGCGTGGACAGCGTCTTTGTGCATCGTCACCTCAGGTCCGTTGAAGACGGAGGGCTCGTTCATATCGTTCCAGATGTAGAGGTTGTCCATGGAGCCCTGCAAAACGAGAAAGTTTTAAACCACGAAGAACAGTGAATTAGCAGGAGGCGGGGGGATTAACAAACGAGATTGCAACATTGTGACCGAGGACAGTATCCTTAGAATGAGACAGCGTTCGGAGACCGATCGGCCCAACGGTCTCCTGCAAGCCCTTTGACGAAGCAGCCCAGTGATGGCCACTCGCCCGACTGCCCTGCAGATATTTCACCAATTAACTCGGATTGAGAGGACGACATACATAATAACCTGATAATCTTTTTTATTGTCGCATTAACACTGCAATGAAGTTACTGTGAAAAGCCCCAACAGTACGCCAGCTTGTGAATCTTGGCAAGACAGCATCTTGGCAGCAGTTTTAAAGCGAATCAGTGTCTCCACAGCATCTTGGCCGATCCCAGAGCCTCGCACAGATTAAATCTTTTTTCTTTTGAAATACGGTAATATAACAATATTACCGGGGCAGCACGGTAGCATAGTGGTTAGCATCAATGCTTCACAGCTCCAGGGTCCCAGGTTCGGTTCCCGGCTGGGTCACTGTCTGTGCGGAGTCTGCACGTCCTCCCCGTGTGTGCGTGGGTTTCCTCCGGGTGCTCCGGTTTCCTCCCACAGTCCAAAGATGTGGATTGGCCATGCTAAATTGCCCGTAGTGTCCTAAAAAGTAAGGTTAAGGGGGAGTTGTTGGGTTACGGGTATAGGGTGGATATGTGAGTTTGAGTAGGGTGATCATTGCTCGGCACAACATCGAGGGCCGAAGGGCCTGTTCTGTGCTGTACTGTTCTAAATCTAAATCTAGTGCCACAAGTAGGTTTACATTAACACTGCAATGAAGTTACTGTGAAAAGCCCCTAGTCGCCACACTCCGGCGCCTGTTCGGGGACACAGAGGGAGAATTCAGAATGTCCAATTCACCCGACAACACGTCTTTCGGGACTTGTGGGAGGAAACCGGAGCATCCGGAGGAAACCCACGCAGACACGGGGAGAACGTGCAGACTCCGCACAGTGACCCAAGGCCGGAATTGAACCGGGTCCCTGCCGCTGTGAGGCAGCAGCGTTAACCCGGGTCCCTGGCACTGTGAGGCAGCAGCGTTAACCCGGGTCCCTGGCACTGTGAGACAGCAGTGTTAACCCGGGCCCCTGGCACTGTGAGACAGCAGTGTTAACCCGGATCCCTGGCTCTGTGAGGCAGCAGCGTTAACCCGGGTCCCTGGCACTGTGAGACAGCAGTGTTAACCCGGGTACCTGGCACTGAGACACCAGTGCTAACCCGGGTCCCTGGCACTGTGAGACAGCAGTGTTAACCCGGGTCTCTGGCACTGTGAGACAGCAGTGTTAACCCAGGTCCCTGGCTCTGTGAGACAGCAGTGTTAACCCGGGTCCCTGGCACTGTGAGACACCAGTGTTAACCTGGCTCTGTGAGACAGCAGTGCTAACCCGGGTCCCTGGCACTGTGAGACAGCAGTGTTAACCCGGGTCCCTGGCTCTGTGAGACAGCAGTGTTAACCCGGGTCCCTGGCACTGTGAGGCAGCAGTGTTAACCCAGGGTCCCTGGCACTGTGAGGACATGTACAAGTGTTAACCCGGCGTCCCTGGCACTGTGAGACAGCAGTGTTAACCCGGGTCCTGGCACTGTGAGACAGCAGTGTTAACCCGGGTCCCGGCACTGTGAGACAGCAGTGTTAACCCGGGTCCCTGGCACTGTGAGACAGCAGTGGTTACCGCGGTCCCTGGCACTGTGAGACAGCAGTGTTAACCCGGGTTCCCTGGCTCTGTGAGACAGCAGTGCTAACACCGGGTCCCCTGGCACTGTGAGACAGCAGTGTTAACCCGGTCCCTGGCACTGTGAGACAGCAGTGTTAACCCTGGGTCCCTGCACTGTGAGACAGCAGTGTTTAACCCGGGTCCTGGCTTACTGTTAGATGAGACAGCAGTGTTAACCCGGGTCCCTGGCACTGAGACAGCAGCGTTAACCCGGGTCCCTGGCACTGTGAGACAGCAGTGTTAACCCAGGTCCCTGGCACTGTGAGACAGCAGTGTTAACCCGGGTCCCTGGCATTGTGAGACAGCAGTGTTAACCCGGCTCCCTGGCACCGTGAGACAGCGGTATTAACCCGGGTCCTTGGCACTGTGAGACAGCAGTGCTAACCCGGGTCCCTGGCACTGTGAGACAGCAGTGTTAACCCGGGTCCCTGGCACTGTGAGACAGCAGTGTTAACCCGGGTCCCTGGCACTGTGAGGCAGCAGTGTTAACCCGAGTCCCTGGCACTGTGAGACAGCAGTGTTAACCCGGGTCCCTGGCTCTGTGAGACAGCAGTGTTAACCCGGGTCCCTGGCACTGTGAGACAGCAGTGTTAACCCGGGTCCCTGGCACTGTGAGACAGCAGTGTTAACCCAGGTCCCTGGCTCTGTGAGACAGCAGTGTTAACCCGGGTCTCTGGCACTGTGAGACAGCAGTGTTAACCCAGGTCCCTGGCTCTGTGAGACAGCAGTGTTAACCCGGGTCCCTGGCACTGTGAGACAGCAGTGTTAACCTGGCTCTGTGAGACAGCAGTGTTAACCCGGGTCCCTGGCACTGTGAGGCAGCAGTGTTAACCCGGGTCCCTGGCACTGTGAGACAGCAGTGTTAACCTGGGTCCCTGGCACTGTGAGACAGCAGTGTTAACCCGGGGTCCCTGGCACTGTGAGACAGCAGTGTTAACCCGGGTCCCTGGCACTGTGAGACAGCAGTGTTAACCCGGGTCCCTGGCACTGTGAGACAGCAGTGTTAACCTGGGTCCCTGGCACTGTGAGACAGCAGTGTTAACCCGGGTCCCTGGCTCTGTGAGACAGCAGTGCTAACCCGGGTCCCTGGCACTGTGAGACAGCAGTGTTAACCCGGGTCCCTGGCACTGTGAGACAGCAGTGTTAACCCGGGTCCCTGGCACTGTGAGACAGCAGTGTTAACCCGGGTCCCTGGCACTGTGAGACAGCAGTGTTAACCCGGGTCCCTGGCACTGTGAGACAGCAGTGTTAACCCGGGTCCCTGGCACTGTGAGACAGCAGTGTTAACCCGGGTCCCTGACACTGTGAGACAGCAGTGTTAACCCGGGTCCCTGACACTGTGAGACAGCAGTGTTAACCCGGGTCCCTGGCACTGTGAGACAGCAGTGTTAACCCGGGTCCCTGGCACTGTGAGACAGCAGTGTTAACCCGGGTCCCTGGCACTGTGAGACAGCAGTGTTAACCCGGGTCCCTGGCACTGTGAGACAGCAGTGTTAACCCGGGTCCCTGGCTCTGTGAGACAGCAGTGTTACCCCGGGTCCCTGGCTCTGTGAGACAGCAGTGCTAACCCGGGTCCCTGGCACTGTGAGACAGCAGCGTTAACCCGGGTCCCCGGCACTGTGAGACAGCAGTGTTAACCCGGGTCCCTGGCACTGTGAGACAGCAGTGTTAACCCGGGTCCCTGGCACTGTGAGACAGCAGTGTTAACCCGGGTCCCTGGCACTGTGAGACAGCAGTGTTAACCCGGGTCCCTGGCACTGTGAGACAGCAGTGTTAACCCGGGTCCCTGGCACTGTGAGACAGCAGCGTTAACCCGGGTCCCTGGCACTGTGAGACAGCAGTGTTAACCCAGGTCCCTGGCACTGTGAGAAAGCAGCGCTAACCCCGGTCCCTGGCACTGTGAGACAGCAGTGTTAACCCGGGTCCCTGGCACTGTGAGACAGCAGTGTTAACCGGGTCCCTGGCTCTGTGAGGCAGCAGTGTTAACCCGAGTCCTTGGCACTGTGAAATTGTAAAGATGGATGGGTTTTTCAGTCTGCCAGAGATCGAAGCCCAGCTCTCCGTTAGTGAAAGGTTAGTGTGAACATACACCACATCTAAAACCCACACCAGCTGTGTGACATTACAGGGTGGTAACTGACCTCATACTGATCATAGGCAAACATGCTGGCCCACCACGATCGCATCTCGGGTTTGGTGAAGTCTGGATAGCCAGCGGAACCTAGGCAAAGCAGACCACTGTTAAATCACCCGCTTTAACGGCACAACACAATCATCACCCGCTTTAACGGCACAACACAATCATCACCCGCTTTAACGGCACAACACAATCATCACCCGCTTTAACGGCACAACACAATCATCACCCGCTTTAACGGCACAACACAATCATCACCCGCTTTAACGGCACAACACAATCATCACCCGCTTTAACGGCACAACACAATCATCACCCGCTTTAACGGCACAACACAATCATCACCCGCTTTAACGGCACAACACAATCATCACCCGCTTTAACAGCACAACACAATCATCACCCGCTTTAACAGCACAACACAATCATCAACGCACACCGTCCACATTGAAAACAATCAGCAGCAATCAGCATTTCAGGATCAGCAAAGCTGGACTGTGTGTGTGTGCGCGAGTGTGTGTGTGCGCGAGTGTGTGTGTGCGCGAGTGTGTGTGTGCGCGAGTGTGTGTGTGCGCGAGTGTGTGTGTGCGCGAGTGTGTGTGTGCGCGAGGTGTGTGTGCGCGAGTGTGTGTGTGCGCGAGTGTGTGTGTGCGCGAGTGTGTGTGCGAGTGTGTGTGTGCGCGAGTGTGTGTGCGAGTGTGTGTGCGCGAGTGTGTGTGTGCGCGAGTGTGTGTGTGCGCGAGTGTGTGTGCGCGAGTGTGTGTGTGCGCGAGTGTGTGTGTGCGCGAGTGTGTGTGTGCGCGAGTGTGTGTGTGCGCGAGTGTGTGTGTGCGCGAGTGTGTGTGTGCGCGAGTGTGTGTGGGCGCGAGTGTGTGTGCGCGCGCGAGTGTTTGCGCGCGGGTGTGTGTGCGCGAGTGTGTGCGCGAGTGTGTGTGTGCGCGAGAGGGAGTGTGTGTGTGCGCGAGTGTGTGTGTGTGCGCGGTGTGTGTGGGCGCGAGTGTGTGTGTGCGCGAGTGTGTTGTGTGCGCGAGTGTGTGGTGTGCGCGAGTGTGTGTGTGCGCGAGTGTGTGTGTGCGCGAGTGTGTGTGTGCGCGAGTGTGTGTTTGCGCGAGTGTGTGTGTGCGCGAGTGTGTGTGTGCGCGAGTGTGTGTGTGCGCGAGTGTGTGTGGCGCGAGTGTGTGTGTGCGCGAGTGTGTGTGGCGAGTGTGTGTGCGCGAGTGTGTGTGTGCGCGAGTGTGTGTGTGCGCGAGTGTGTGTGCGCGAGTGTGTGTGTGCGCGAGTGTGTGTGCGCGTGTGTGTGTGCGCGAGGTGTGTGTGCGCGAGTGTGTGTGTGCGCGAGTGTGTGTGCGGGTGTGTGTGTGCGCGAGTGTGTGGGTGAGTGTGTGTGTGCGCGAGTGTGTGTGTGCGCGAGTGTGTGTGTGCGCGAGTTGTGTGTGTGCGCGAGTGTGTGTGTGCGCTAGTGTGTGTGTGCGCGAGTGTGTGTGTGCGCGAGTGTGTCTGTGCGCGAGTGTGTCTGCGCGCGAGTGTGTCTGCGCGCGAGTGTGTCTGCGCGCGAGTGTGTCTGCGCGCGAGTGTGTCTGCGCGCGAGTGTGTCTGCGCGCGAGTGTGTCTGCGCGCGAGTGTGTCTGCGCGCGAGTGTGTCTGCGCGCGAGTGTGTCTGCGCGCGAGTGTGCTCTGCGCGCGAGTGTGCCTGCGCGCGGTGGGCCTGCGCGCGAGTAGTGCCTGCGCGCGAGTGTGCCTGCGCGCGAGTGTGCCTGCCGCGAGGTGTGCCTGCGCGCGAGTGTGCCTGCGCGCGAGTGTGCCTGCGCGCGAGTGTGCCTGCGCGCGAGTGTGCCTGCGCGCGAGTGTGCCTGCGCGCGAGTGTGCCTGCGCGCGAGTGTGCCTGCGCGCGAGTGTGCCTGCGCGCGCGTGTGCCTGCGCGCGCGTGTGCCTGCGCGCAGCGTTGTGCCTGCGCGCGCGTGTGCCTGCGCGCGCGTGTGCCTGCGCGCGCGTGTGCCTGCGCGCGCGTGTGCCTGCGCGCGCGTGTGCCTGCGCGCGCGTGTGCCTGCGCGCGCGTGTGCCTGCGCGCGCGTGTGCCTGCGCGCGCGTGTGCCTGCGCGCGCGTGTGCCTGCGCGCGAGTGTGCCTGCGCGCGAGTGTGCCTGCGCGAGTGTGCCTGCGCGCGAGTGTGCCTGCGCGCGAGTGTGCCTGCGCGCGAGTGTGCCTGCGCGCGAGTGTGCCTGCGCGCGAGTGTGCCTGCGCGCGAGTGTGCCTGCGCGCGAGTGTGCCTGCGCGCGCGTGTGCCTGCGCGCGCGTGTGCCTGCGCGCGCGTGTGCCTGCGCGCGCGTGTGCCTGCGCGCGTGTCCTGCGCGCGCGTGTGCCTGCGCGCGCGTGTGCCTGCGCGCGCGTGTGCCTGCGCGCGCGTGTGCCTGCGCGCGCGGTGCCTGCGCGCGAGTGTGCCTGCGCGCGATGTGCCTGCGCGCGCGTGTGCCTGCGCGCGCGTGTGCCTGCGCGCGCGTGTGCCTGCGCGCGCGTGTCCTGCTCGCGCGTGTGCCTGCGCGCGCGTGTGCCTGCGCGCGCGTGTGCCTGCGCGCGCGTGTGCCTGCGCGCGCGTGTGCCTGCGCGCGCGCGTGTCTGCGCGCGCGCGTGTCTGCGCGCGCGCGTGTCTGCGCGCGCGCGTGTCTGCGCGCGAGCGTGTCTGCGCGCGAGCGTGTCTGCGCGCGAGCGTGTCTGCGCGCGAGCGTGTCTGCGCGCGAGCGTGTCTGTGCGCGAGCGTGTCTGTGCGCGAGCGTGTCTGTGCGCGAGCGTGTCTGTGCGCGAGCGTGTCTGTGCGCGAGCGTGTCTGTGCGCGAGTGTGTGTGCGCGAGCGTCTGTGCCTGTCTGTGTGAGAGTGTGTGTCCCCGAAAATCTACACCGGTAACATGATACAGAAAACAAACTGGATGGTAGGTATCTCTGACAGCAGCACTCAGATACCTACAGGAGCTCGAGATCAAGCAGATTATCTGTGACCAAGTGACCAACTCTAATGTGTCCTGGTCAGATCACACGCAAAGAGGTGTTACAGGGAACCAAGGCCCCCCCCCCCCCCCCCCCCCCCAGTCTTGGCTATTTCACCTGGCCATCCTCCTACCCTCTGTAACCCCAAACTCTTCACCCAACTTGCACCGATCCCTGTTTCCCCATCACCTCGTGTGCGCCCAACTACACTGCCTCCAGATCTAGCACAATTTTTAAAATTCCCATCCTTGTGCTCCCTGCCCCCTCCCCGGCATGATCCCGTTCCGCTCTCTGCAACCTTTTCCAGCCCTACAACATGCCGGCTGGTCACGCTCCTCCATTCTAGACTCCAATGCACCCTTTTAGACGCTTCTTGTGCGTTTGCTCCCACTCCAGTGTCAAATTCTGTCTGAAGCCTGGGGATGGTTCACATTAAAAGGCGCTATATAAACACAGGCGGCTATCGTTGCTGAGACGCCGATCCCTGACCACTGACACTTCGGGATGTGCTGAGCGGGCACAGGAAAGGTGGCCCCCCCCCCCACAAAACTGGGAGAAAACACCCCACACCCTCCTCTAACTGGGGGAGGGGGGGGTGCATTCACTATGTGGATGACCTGCTTCTCTACATCTCGAAAGCCCAGGCCGGCATGGAAAGGATCATGACGCTCCAAAACAAGTTTGGAGCTTTCCCGGGCTACAAGCTCAACCTGTGCAAGAGTGAAATCTTCCCGGTGAATCTGCAAGGGGGAAGGAGGGAGGGATTAGCGTTCAGACAAGCCCAAAACAAACTCCGCTACCTGGGGGTCCAGTCGCCCACCACTGGACACGGATCCACAAGTGGAATCTGACCAGTCTGGTGGAGGAGGTCAAAAGGGACTTGTCGAGGCGGGGCCCACTCCCACTCGGAGGGAGGGTGCAGACAATCAAAATGAACATACTGCCCAGGTTCCTCTTCCTGTTTAGATCCTCCTGATCTACATCCCCAAGGCCTTCCTTAATACGGTGGACAAACTTTTTTTTTAAATTTAGACTACCTAATTCATTTTTTCCAATTAAGGGGCAATTTAGCGTGGCCAATCCACCTACCCTGCATCTGATTTGATTTGATTTATTATTGTCACATGTATCAGTATACAGTGAAAAGTATTGTTTCTTGCATGCTGTACAGACAATGCATACCGTACATAGGGAAGGAGAGGCTGCAGAATATAATGTTACAGTTATAGCAAGGTGTAGTTCAACTTAATACGAGGTGGGTCCATTCAAAAGTCTGATGGGAGTAGGGAAGAAGCTGTTCTTGAGTCGGTTGGTACGTGACCTCAAAGTGTTGTAACTTTTTCCTGACGGAAGGAGGTGGAAGAGAGTATGTCCGGGGTGCGTGGGGTCCTTAATTATGCTGGCTGCCTTTCCGAGGCAGCGGGAATTGTAGACAGAGCCAATGGATGGGAGGCTGGTTTGCGTGATGGTCTGGGGGTCTTTGGGAGACCCATGCAGACACGTGGAGAATGTGCAAGACTCCACACGGACAGTGACCCGGGGCTGGGATCGAACCTGGGTCCTCGGATCCGTGAGGCAGCAGTGCTAACCACTGCGCCACCGTGCCACCATTGGTGGGCAAACTAATTATGTATTTGTTGGCGACAGGACGAGGGTCACTGACAGCCACATCCACGCACCAAAGAATAGCGACCCCAGAGGATCTCACCAAGACATTCCAACTCTGAAATCTGGAAACTAATCGTAACAACCCGACATAAAAGTTGTGACAAACTAATAAAAACATGTTTGTAAAAAAAAAAAGAGAGGAAAAGGTCGAGGCGAGCAGGGATCAGGAAAGAGAATCGGAATAATTACCTGGCCAGCACCAGCCTTCATAATCACTTCCTTCCTTGGTCTTGACGTAGAAGTTTTGAGACTGGATGGTGGTGTGAATTCTGTAGCCGCTGTCTATCTTGATGTGGGGATCGACTATGCTGACCATCTGGAGGGAGTGATGTGGAGTTAGCGATCTACAGGCAGCGATTTAACCCCCTCGCCCGCTCCCTTCTAACAACTCCAGTCCCTTACCTTCCGCTTCTTAGCGGCCAGGTCCTGCAGCATGTCCTTCGGGTTTGGGAATTTATTGGAGTCCCAGGTGAAGTACCGCTTGCCGTCCGTGTGCTCAATGTCCAGCCAGATGACGTCGTAGGGGATGTCGTGCTCGTCAAAGCCGGCGTCCACGCTCCGCACGTCATCCTCGTCGTTGTAATTCCAGCGGCACTGGTGGTAGCCGATGGCGAAGAGAGGGGGGAGAGCCTGTGTACCTGGGGCCAGAAACAGTATACAATCAGACAATTTACAGTGCAGGAGGAGGCCATTTGGCCCATCGAGTCTGCACCAGCCCTTACAAAGAGCACCCTACCCAAGCCCACACCTCCATCCCATCCCCGTAACCACACCCCACCCCTTTGGACACGAAGGGCAATTTATCATGGCCAACTCACCTAACCTGCACGTCTTTGAACTGTGGGAGGAAACCGGAGCACCGAAACCGGAGAAACCCACGCAGACACGGGGAGAACGTGCAGACTCTGCACAGACAGTGACCCAGCCGGGAATCGAACCTGGGACCCTAGAGCTGTGAAGCAACTGAGCTACCTTGCCACCCCACAGCGATCAACAGCCCCCCCCCCCTCTGAAATCCATCCACTTCCTCCCGGGCCGGGGGGGGGGGGGGGGGGGGGGGGGGGGGGGCGCGCAGCTCTCAGAATCATCCCGCACACGGGGTGCCGCTCGGTCCCTCCTCGCCTATACTAGTCAGCTCTGCAAAAGCGAGTCACGCACCTCCCACTCACACCCGGCTTCTGGCTGCCCACGATCCGATGTGTAGCAAATGGTTCAATTTAAGGTGGGGAAGGGACAGGGACCGTGCGAGCCGTACGTTAACCTGTCAAACGGGCAGGACGGGTTACGAAGGTTGTTTTAAAAAAAAAAACCCCACACGTTTGACACCCTGGGCTTTGTAAATCAAAGTGAGGAAATTATAAAGAACCTTGCTAAAGACTGGTTGGGCCACAGCTCGAGACCTCTGGGCCCCACACGTTAGGGAGGACGTCACGGCCTTGGGGAGGGCGTGGAGGGAGATTTCCGAGAATGTTCTCAGAGATGATGTGGAGATGCCGGCGTTGGACTGGGGTGAGCACAGTAAGAAGTCTTACAGCACCAGGTTAAAGTCCAACAGGTTTGTTTCAAACACTAGCCTTCGGAGCACTGCTCCTTCCTCAGGTGAAGGGGCTGCGCTCCCAAAGCTAGTGTTTGAAACAAACCTGTTGGGCTTTAACCTGGTGTTGTAAGACTTCTTACTGTTCTCAGAGACGAGGGACTTCGGTTAACGCGGAGAGAGACTGGGATTGTTCGCCCGAGAGCAGAGAAGGTTATGGGGCAAATTTCAGAATTGTTAGAAGTAGAGGATTTGATATAGAGTTTCTAGGGAGAAAGAATTGGCAGAGGGGAGAGGTGATGAGGATTTAAGTGTTAACATGAGGCGGCACGGTGGCACATCCTCACAGCGCAAGGGACCCGGGTTCAATTCCCGCCTCGGGTGACTGTGTGGAGTTTGCACTCCCCCCCCCCCCCCCCCCCACCGTGACTGCGCGAGTTTCCTCCGGGAGCTCTGGTTTCCTCCCACAGGTGTCAGGTGGATTTGGCCTACAACGGTTGGGCAGGGTTATGGGGAATAGGGTGGGGAGGGGGTCTAGGTGGGGGCATTCTTTCAGAGGATGGGTGCAGACTCGATGGGTGGAATGGCCACCTCGGCTGCCTCATTCTCCGAGTCTCAGAAACGCACGGATATTAACAAGACGCCCCACAGCGGAGACAGGGACCATTTTCCGACGTGTGTGTGTGTGTGTGTGCGCGCGGTGGGAAGGGCTGTCCCCGTCTCAGTCAGGCACTCTCAATCTTCCCTCTCTCCCTGCCCTCCACGCGGGCCTATTTCAAACAGCAGGCAGGCAGAGCCGGGAACCCCCCTCGGCCCCACGTACCTGTAAGCGAGGCGTACTGCCTGAAGACGTCAAACGGCGACGGTCCCAGAAGCACAAAAACATCGATGATCCCGCTCTCGGAAATCCAGCGGACATCGGTCTGCGGAACTTCATTCGCCCCCTGCACGTAGTCCAGCATCTTCCCAAACAAAGTCTGCAAAGGAGGGTTGGGGGGGGGGTGGTTAGATCGGAATGACCAGATAGCACACATGCCCGTTTCCTGTTCCAATCCCAGCCCCGGGGAATCCTTCCAACGGAAAGTCCATCACTCCAAATCAAGCAGAGTTGTACAAGTCCCTGTACAGTGCTGGCGGTAACGGCCAGTCAGGATCGCACACCACAAGCAGTTTATCATTTGTACGGTATATCTAGATTCCAGCATCCACACGGAGTACAGGTACAGACGGGGTGTTCACAAATGAAGAAAGACAGGGCACAGGTTAGTTACGACCTGACTGAACGACCGACCAGGCTGGTGATGAATATCTGGCTCATGTTTTATGCTAATATTCTAGACCAGGCATTGTCAAACCCGGGGCGGTGGATCGCGGGAGGGGTTTCGGGAGAATTGCGGAGCCGTCCGGCGTGGCGCTCCCGATCGCACAAATCCACGCGCAACAGCCGCTTTTAATAATGCCGGCTGCGAGCGGCCTTCTAAATGGACAGGAACGTTATTAAAAATTAATGATCGGACACGCATGCGCAGTGCGGCTGCATTGTAAAAAAAAAATACGGTCCCAGCCTTTTTTTTCCAAGTTGGGGGGAGGGGGGGTTTGAAAACCCCCGTTTTCGAGGTAATGTTTGGTCGTGGGAAGATTGTTGCTGCAAGGATAACTAAAACGCTGGGCGTTCGAGGTCGTCACAACAGTTCAAAAGGTTACCCGTGTTTGTATAACAGAGTCAGAATAGAAGGGATAGAGTCATTAAACCGGCGGACCTACTTGGCTGGAGAACTGGAGACATGACGTCTGCACTACATGTAAAGAGCAGTTCAGAGAGAGGTTTTGTTTTGGGTGCTCGGGGTTACATTACTTTAAAAGCATTCAATAAACAATGAAAGACTAGGTTATCATGGACAAGGGTGGAGGGCAAGAAAATTCTCTGGTGTCAATTTATTGGAGTGTTCCGAGCAGAGGGAAGAGGTCCCCGACCATTAAGGTGCTACTGCTGGCAGGCTCAGAGGGTTGTTTGGTGAAACCGCTGGTTACACATTAGCCCTGGTGTGGTTTGCAGCTCACACAGAAACCCTCGGAACTGTTAGCAGGCAGTTAGGGCTCAGGGGAAGCCCTGGGGAGCTGAGACGGCAGACGGTTTTGGTAGTGCGCCATTTGTAGCTCAGTGCAACCAGGAGACTGGAGTTCTGAGAAACCTGGGGGCAGTGCCAGTGCAAGTTTACAGAAGTCAGCGGGCTGCAAAGACAGCTGGAATTGAGCCGATAATTAGAGGCAAGAGTACAGCTGCGTGAATCCTGTGGGACGCAGTCTCAGGAGAACCATTGGGAGGTGAGCAGTTGTTGAGGTAGTCCGAGTTTGAGCAGCTTTAGAAAGAAACAGAGTTTTTAAACGTGAAATTGTGACTGACAATGGTCACGGGCGTCTGGGTGGTTTGCTCAGAAATCCGTGGGATCTGTCTTGGTTGCATCTGCCCGCTCCAGGAGGAAGCTGACCCACCTTGCCCGCTGTGTTGCCGCTTACCCACCTTGCCTGCTGTGTTGGAGCTGATATCGACCCACGTCTCAGCCGCATTGAGCCAGAAGATTCCCATTGTCCTGCGGACGTTGTGTGCCAGCATTAGAGGTATGGCCCCGTATAGAGCCATGGGGTTATTTATCTCATACTGGAACACATCGAGGTTATACAGACGGTAGGGGTCTCCACCACTGAGGAAACAAGAGGGATATAGAATTATAAAACAACACACACACACACGGATTCGGATATACCAGCAGTTTAGTGCTACTCCCTGCATGGGCTCAGTACAACTGGGAACTAGCATCCACAAACTCCCATGTCCACTCCTGACTGGAATATCTTTACAGGCCTTTTCGTCCAATAGCGGCCATGGGATCTTTCACTCCACTCCGCAGCGCAGCACACCCTCAACACTGGCATCAAGGAACGTCAGCCTGGAGTGAGAGACTCCAGGGGCTGTGGGGCTTGAACCTCCGAGGGGAGTGGTGCACATTGAGCGCCGGCCGGTAAAGATAAGGAGTTACAATCTTGCTCAGCAAGTGGGGGCTCTCTCTCTCCGAACCTCCTAACCCAGCCTACCGACCTTCAATCTGACAAACTGACTGGACCTCTTTGAGGACGTAACTAGTAGAATAGACAAGGGTGAACCAGTAGATGTGGTGTATTTGGATATTCAGAGCACTTTCGATAAAGTCTCCCATAATGCAAATATGGGATTGGGGGGGAGGAGGATAACAGTGGCGAGTTTTGAGAATTGGTTAGCCAGCTGTAAGGATTTGGACGAAGAACCCAAATGTGATATTTCCAACTTTGCGGGCGACATGAAACTCGGTGGGGACGCGAGTGGCGAGGAGGATGTAGAGGGGCTTCAAGGTGGTTAAGACAAGTTGAGTGAGTGGGCAAACACATGGCAGGTGCAGGATAACGTGGATGAATGCGAGGTTATCCACTTTGGACGGTGATACAGATAGGCAGGGCGCGATTGAAATGGCGAGGGATTCAGACGTGTTGATGTCCAAAGGGGCTTGGGTCTTCGAACACACTGAAAGCAAGCGCGCAGGTGCAGCAAGCAGCGAGAGAGGCAAATACTATGTTGACCTTCATTGTGAGAGGACGAGAGTACAGGGATGTCTTACCGCAGCTGTACAGGGCCTTGGTAAGACCACACCTGGTGCGCGGTTTGGCTGTCCATATCTAAGAAAGAGTAAACTCGCCACAGGGGGAAGAGCAGCGAATGTTCACCAGACTGATACCAGGGATGGCAGGGTTGCTGTATGAGGAGCGATTGGGTCGACGGGGCCTGTATTCACTGGAATGTAGAAGAATGAGCGGGGATCTCATTCAAATGTATAAAATCCTGACGGGGTCGGGCACACTGGGTGCAGGGACATTGCTTCCTCTGGCTGGAGGGTCCAGGACAAGGGCTCCCAGTCTGAGGATGCGGGGCAGGACTGAGAGGAGGAGACACCTCTTCACTCAGAGGGTGGTGACCCCGTGGAATCCTCCACCACAGACAGCATGGAGGCCGAGTCACTGAATATATTTAAGGAGGTAATAGATAGATTTTCAGACTCTAAAGGGTTGTGGGGAGTGTGGCATTGAGATGTGATGATCATACTGAATGGCAGGGCAGGGTCGAGGGGCAGAATGGCCTCCTCCTGCTCCTATTTTCTATGTTTCCATCCAAGTGGGCCTGATGTTCAGATAGCAGGCCAGCCAGGCCCACTCCAGGCTGGTCGCCATTTCGTCCGCACCGGTTCCGGACGAACAGTTTGCTCCAGCCGAGACCCGGTGGCCGGTACTTACTCTGTCGTTTTGAGCTTCAGGCTGTCAGCATGCTCGGGAATCCCGTACACGTGTTCAAAGCCAGGGAGCGAGAAGTCTAGGCCAACAGACGACGGACCTGAAAGGACAGAGCGGCATGTTAGAATGAACAATACCCCCCCCCCCCCCCACCCCGAGGCCGCTCTCTGCTCCATCGCAATGCTGCGACTAACCCCCTCTAATCGACAGTACAGTTGCACGGTTTATAAAAATGAGGCATCTGCAAATTGAGACGGCGACGGGGAGAAATAATGCTTCCCGTCGATCGGAACTCTCTTGCCTGGGGACCCCCCCCCCCCCCCCCCCCCCCCCCGAGGGCTGCGGGCCGTCGAATGTAGACACGGCAGAGTCGCAGGTGTTTGATCGACAAGGGGGTCAAAGGGAGGGGCAGGCTGCAAACGGGGGCCGAGAATACAATCTTATAGAATGCAGGCTTGAGGGGCCGAATGGCCTACCCTTGGTGTTCTTGAGCGTAGAACAGAGCAGCGAATTCCTTATTGCACGATACTGAACCCAGAGGTTCAGCACCGTGACTCCCCCCACATCCCCATTGAAAATATTACCATTGGGTTTGGAGTCCGTGTGAGTTTTAAACGTCTCCTCCCACATTCCAGCTTCATCCTCTTTTTCTTCACTCTCCTGGGAATCTTTATCTTCAGGCTGCAACGGGAATTATACCATCACACAGAACATATAGCACAGAAACGGGTCATTCAACTCCTCTGGCCACACGCTGTCACTTGTACGAGCCCCCTCTCTACCCCCCCCCCCCCCAACATCACCATGTTCTTCTATTTCTCTCTCCCTCATGTTTATCCAGCTCCCCCCGCCCCTTAAATAGGTTGACACAATTCACCTCGAGCCCTCTCCGTGGGAGCAAGTCCCACATTCTCCACCACTCCCCGTGGGAGCGAGTCCCACATTCTCCCCCACTCCCCGTGGGAGCGAGTCCCACATTCTCCCCCACTCCCCGTGGGAGCGAGTCCCACATTCTCCCCCACTCCCCGTGGGAGCGAGTCCCACATTCTCCACCACTCCCCGTGGGAGCGAGTCCCACATTCTCCCCACTCCCCGTGGGAGCGAGTCCCACATTCTCCCCCACTCCCCGTGGGAGCCAGTCCCACATTCTCCCCCCACTCCCCGTGGGAGTGAGTCCCACATTCTCCCCACTCCCCGTGGGAGCGAGTTCCACATTCTCCCCCACTCCCCGGGGGAGCGGATCCCGCATTCTCCACCACTCCCCGTGGGAGCGAGTCCCACATTCTCCCCACTCCCCGTGGGAGCGAGTCCCACATTCTCCCCCACTCCCCGTGGGAGCCAGTCCCACATTCTCCCCCCACTCCCCGTGGGAGCCAGTCCCACATTCTCCACCACTCCCCGTGGGAGTGAGTCCCACATTCTCCCCCACTCCCCGTGGGAGCGAGTCCCACATTCTCCCCACTCCCCGTGGGAGCGAGTCCCACATTCTCCCCCACTCCCGTTGACCGAGTCCCACATTCTCCCCACTCCCCGTGGGAGCGAGTCCCACATTCTCCCCACTCCCCGTGGGAGCGAGTTCCACATTCTCCCCACTCCCCGTGGGGAGCGAGTCCCACATTCTCCCCACTCCCCGTGGGGAGCGAGTCCCACATTCTCCCCACTCCCCGTGGGGAGCGAGTCCCACATTCACCCCACTCCCCGTGGGGAGCGAGTCCCACATTCTCCCCACTCCCCGTGGGGAGCGAGTCCCACATTCTCCCCACTCCCCGTGGGAGCGAGTCCCACATTCTCCCCACTCCCCGTGGGGAGCGAGTCCCACATTCTCCCCACTCCCCGTGGGAGCGAGTCCCACATTCTCCCCCACTCCCCGTCGACCGAGTCCCACATTCTCCCCACTCCCCGTGGGGAGCGAGTCCCACATTCTCCCCACTCCCCGTGGGGAGCGAATCCCACATTCTCTCCACTCCCCGTGGGAGCGATTCCCACATTCTCCCCACTCCCCGTGGGAGCGAGTCCCACATTCTCCCCCACTCCCCGTCGACCGAGTCCCACATTCTCCCCACTCCCCGTGGGGAGCGAGTCCCACATTCCCCCCACTCCCCGTGGGGAGCGAGTCCCACATTCCCCCCACTCCCCATCGACCGAGTCCCACATTCCCCCCACTCCCCGTGGGGAGCGAGTCCCACATTGTCCCCCCCACCCCGTGGGAGCGATTCCCACATTCTCCCCACTCCCTGTGGGAGCGAGTCCCACATTCCCCCCACTCCCCGTGGGGAGCGAGTCCCACATTCCCCCCACTCCCCGTGGGGAGCGAGTCCCACATTCTCCCCCACTCCCCATCGACCGAGTCCCACATTCTCCCCCACTCCCCATCGACCGAGTCCCACATTCTCCCCACTCCCTGTGGGAGCGAGTCCCACATTCTCCCCCACTCCCCGTGGGAGCGACTCCCACATTCTCCCCACGGGAGCGAGTCCCTCATTGTCCCGCCCTCCCAGGGAAGGGAGCCCCACATTCCCCCTGCTCTCTAGGTAAAGGCGTTTTTCCTGATATCCCCTTTGCGTTTATTAGTCACTGTCTGAGATCGATGGCCCCAAGTTCTGGTCTCTCCCCCCCAAGTGGGAACTTCTCCAGCAACATTTACCTAGGGCCCATTAGCTTCCGAGTTACTCAGGCCTGTCGGTGGTAGATTGGGGAGGATGGTGAGGGGGTTGGGGAATGAGGAAGAGAGTTTAAATTGTGCAAACGTAGGGAGAGTCTGGAGCTTGGGCCTCGCTGGTAGTTTCTGGAACCATTTGTCGGTTGATGCTGTGGGTGCGAACTCGAGGGAAATTGGACAGATTCCGGACGAGGGCAGGGACCACATTGGATATCGAGACACTTAAGCCCACACTTCCAACCTATCCCCGTAACCGCACCCAACCTTTTATTTGGACACTAAGGGCAATTTATCATGGCCAATCCACCTAACCTGCACATCTTTGGACTGTGGGAGGGAACCGGAGCACCCGGAGGAAACCCACGCACACACGGGGAGAGCGTGCAGACTCCGCACAGACAGTGACCCAAGCTGGGAATCGAACCTGGGACCCTGGAGCTGTGAAGCATCAGTGCTAACCACTGTGCTACCGTGCCGCCCACGAAGGCCAAGCGCCTTCTCAGCCTCGCCCGAGGTGCTGTGAACCTCGGATTAAATCACCACCAGTCAGCTCTCTCCCCCCCCCCACCCCAAGAAAAGCAGCCTCTGGTCACCTGGGACCGTGGAGACTTTACAATCTCATTACACAAACGCAGGCGCTTACCTGGTCCACCTGCTGAGATTCCCCATCGCCGGCCTGCTTCTCTTCCTTCGCCTCATTCTCCACATCGGCTTCCTTCTTCTCTTCACTGTAACACGGGAAAGTTAAATGGCACGTTCCTTCTCCTTCAACCACACACAGCCAGTCCGATTCTCGACCGCGATGCCAGCTTTAATGAGATACTCCAAACTGCCCGTCCCGGCCAGCAATGCCCCACCCTCCCTCACCAACGCCACCACGTTTGTGCCGCTGAGAATTACTACAAGGCAGCGTCCGACCGACACCAGACAGGGGGACGGGGCAGGAGTTGGGATCAGGATCACGGACAAAGCTCCGGGATATTGAGCGGCGATTAGTCAACCCCACCACCCCCGGCTGTCAGACCAACCCAGTTTATAGAGCAGCAGAGACCGAGCCTGCGGCAGACCCGTTAACCCACGCGGGAGCTTTATCCTTCCCATCCCAGTCTCCCGCCTTTCCCGAGAGCAGGAGAAAGCGGGGAAAGAGAGAACAGCACCCCGTGTGCCTCGGAGATGCTTTTGAAGACAGGGGAGCGGGGTTTCAAAGGGAGCAGACAGCAATCCATGCCAATCCCCATGTGGCCCTCTGTACCCAGGCTGACTGGAGGCTGCACTTGTCCACCTCACTCCCCTGCACACAGTCACTTCTGATTCAGAACCGTGAGATTGTAACCCGGCAGAGAAAGAGGTGCACCAGCGAATGGGTGGAGGGGGAGGTGACTTAAGAAGCAAGTTCTGAATCAAAACAATCTTTGCGGGTTTAATCCCTGAAGCAACTGAATATATTATTATAACTGGAAGAATGAGAGTTAGTGACAGGATAGACTACGCCCCCACACTCCCCAATGTAGCTAGAATAAAGAAGCAAGAAAAACAACCAATAAACACTCAATTGATCGAATTGGTGACCACTCCCCCCCCATCCCATTCAGCCACAAAGTCACACGAGGAGTACATTTGGCCTGCCAGATTTCTGCTGGCTCTTACAGATCTGTAAGCACCATTTCCAAAAGGACTGGTGGTGGACTGAGAACTTTTCAACTTTGCTGCAACGTTCATGTGTTTTTTTTCTTCTTTTTGTTTCTCTGTTCTTTAAAAAAAAAAGTTTCTCGTTTTGTGGAAGCTGTTTGTAACGCCTTCTGCATTGATTTGGGACCAGTGGCAGAGCTGAGTGAGTTAAGGTTTTCATTTGCACTGTTGGGGGATGGAGGTGTGCTTGTTTAGATTTTGGTGTTTTTCCGTCGGGCAATTGCGTGGGGATTTGATGTTGGAGTATGTTTGTATGGGGGGGGGGGGGGGGGAGAAACAATAGGTGGGAGACTATCCGGCGCCAGGGATGGGGCTACCAAGCTAGCTGGGTGGGCTAGCTCACGGAAGCGTAGTGGGGGGTGTGCATATGTTCAGTTTATCAAAGGGTTCGGTTACAGAGTGTTGTTACTGTGGGGGGGAAATGTTGTGCTGACAAAGGAGGAACTTGGGCTAAGGGACAGAGAGGAGGTTGGGGGCGGAGGCTGCCTGGGGGCGGGCCGGTGGAGGTGCTAAGCATGGGCTGGAGGCGGGCCCAAAAAAGGGGATGGCTGATCGGCGAAGGGGTGAGGGGGGCAATGAGACCTTCAATTAGGCTGATCAGCTGGAATGTTCGAGGGTTAAATGGGCCGGTCAAGAGGGCACATGGGTGAGCGTATCTTAGGGGACCGAAGGCAGACGTGGTAATGTTGCAGGAGACGCACCTTAGAATAACTGACCAGATTAGATGGAGGAAAGGCTGGGTCAGTCAGGCCTTTCACTCAGGACTGGATTTAAAAACTAGAGGGGTTGCGATCCTGATCAATAAGCGGGTGGTGTTTGAGGCAGGAAGAATAGTTTCGGATGTGGGAGGTCGGTACATTATGGTCAGTGGGAAACTGGACGGGGTGCAGTTGGTATTAGTATGTGATCACGATGCTCCCAGAAGGTAGGGATGTGGAGGTAGTGATCGCGATGGATGCAGAAAAGGCTTTTGATCGGGTAGAACGGGATTATCTGTGGCATGTACTGGGATGGTTCGGATTTGGGTGGGGCTTTATTGACTGGGTCAGGTTGCTGTATCAGGCTCCTATGGCAAGTGTACGGATGAATAGGACAACATTGGATTATTTTAGACTGCACCGGGGGACAAGACAGGGATGCCCCCTCTCCCCACTGTTGGTCACGCTGGCTATAGAGCCGTTGGCAATTGCTCCGAGAGCCTCAAGGGGCTGGTCAGGGGAAGGTCGAGCACAGAGTCTCGCTCTATGCAGACGACCTGCTTCTGTATGAATCGGACCCATTAGAGGGGATGGGAGAAATCATGAGGATTCGAGGGGAATTTGGCCGGTTTTCGGGGTATAAGCTAATTATGGGGAAAAGTCAGATGTTTGCGGTCCAGGCAAGGGGACAGGAGAGGCGATTGGGGGAGCTGCCGTTTAGATTAGAAGGGGGAAGCTTTAGGTACCGAGGCATTCAAGTGGCGCGGGAATGGGACCAGCTGCATAAATTAAATCTGGCCCGACTAGTAGACCAAATGAAGGACGATTTTCAGAGGTGGGACACGCTCCCGTTGTCATTAGCTGGGAGGATGCAGACGGTGAAGATGACGGTCCTCCCGAGATTCCTGTTCGTGTTTCAATGTCTCCCCATCTTTATTCCGCGGTCCTTTTATAAATGGGTCAACAAAGCGATCTCTGGCTTTGTTTGGGCGGGCAAGACCCCGGGGGTAAGGAAGGTAATGCTTGAGCAGAATCGGGGAGAGGGCGGGCTGGCGCTGCCAAATTCTAATAGCTATTACTGGGCGGCGTATATAGCCACGATCAGGAAGTGGGTGGTGGGGGAGGGGTTGGCATGGGAATGTATGGAGGCGGCTTCATGCAAGGGCACCAGTTTGGGAGCGATGGTAACTGCGCCTCTGCCGTTCCCGCCGGCACGGTACTCCACCAGCCCCGTGGTGGTGGCGGCCCTGAGAGTCTGGGGGCAATGGAGGAGACATGTGGGAGCAGAGGGAGCATCGGTCTGGGCCCCAATCTGTAATAATCACCGGGTTGCCCCAGGAAGTATGGATGGGGGGGGGTTCCGGATATGGCGGAGAGCAGGGATTGAGAGGATGGGGGATATGTTTATAGAGGGGAGCTTTCCGAGTATGAGGGCACTGGAGGAGAAGTTTGGGTTGGCGAAGGGAAACAAATTCAGGTATCTGCAGGTGTGGGACTTCCTACGTAAGCAGGTGACAACCTTCCCGCTCCTACCACTAAGGGGGATTCAGGACAAGGTAGTTTCCAGAGGGTGGGTAGGGGAAGGGAGCGTCTCGGACATTTACAAGGAACTTATGGGGTCGGAGGAGACGCAGACCGAGGAGCTGAAACGTAAGTGGGAGGAGGAGCTGGGAGGAGAGATAGAGGATGGTCTATGAGCGGATGCGTTGAGTAGAGTCAACACGTCCGCAACATGTGCCAGGCTCAGCCTGATATAATTTAAGGTCGTTCATCGGGCTCACATGACAGTGGCCCGGACGAGCAGATTCTGTGTGATGGAAGACAGGTGTGCAAAACGTGCGGGAGGACCAGCGAACCATGTCCACATGTTCTGGACATGTCCGAAGCTTAGGGGGTTTTGGCAGGGGTTTGCTGACATCATGTCCACGGTGTTAAAAACAAGGGTGGCGCTGAGTCCAGAGGTGGCGATTTTCGGGGTGTCGGAAGACCCGGGAATCCAGCAGGAGAAAGAGGCAGGCGTTCTGGCCTTTGCTTCCCTGGTAGCCCGGAGACGGATACTATTAGCTTGGAGGGACTCAAAGCCCCCGAAGTCGGAGACCTGGCTATCGGACATGGCTAGCTTGCTCTGTTTGGGGAAAATCAAGTTCGCCCTGAGAGGGTCAGTGTTAGGGTTCGTCCGGAGGTGGCAACCGTTCATCGACTTCTTCGCGGAAAAGTAATCGTCAGCAGAAGGGGGGGGGGGGGGGGGAAAGGAGGGGGTTGATAAAGGTGGGACCTGTAAGGGAGACAGACGGCTTTTGCACTATGTTTATAGATTCATCTACATGTTTATTGTGTTGTTATACCTCAATAAAATGTTTATTAAAAAAAAACACCATTCCACCCCCACACACACTTACGCACGCACACACACAAATATCCTGTTGAATCTGCTTCCGCCGCCCTTTCAGGCAGAACCTGCCAGGTCACAACTCGCTGTGTCAAAAACACATTCTCCTCATCTCCCCACCCTCTGGTTCTTCCACCGATTCTCTTCAATCTGTGTGTGTGTCCCCTCTAGTTACCCACCCCCTCCTGCTACTATTAAACCGCCCCCATTGCTTTCTGTGTTAGGGTCAGAGGGCGTACCGGAGCGTTCGCCCTCTGCATCGGCCTCTGCCTGTCGATTCGAGGAGTATCGGAACCGATTGGATGGAAGAGCTGGGGTACTGGGCACAGAATCAGTGGCCGTGTGCGCACACAGAACACCGGCTTCTTGTTTTCTCAATGCTCGGCTGCTCTGACTACCCAATTAGTGCAGCGTCCTCTTGTCCATAGCAGCTCATTAATCTCAGCGTTTACCAGCTCCGTCGGCGGCTCAGAAACAGCCTCCCACTGCCGGGGAGCACAACTGATCGACAATCTTACAGCCAAGCCTCCTTCCTTCCTCGCTTTTCGACCCCCCCCCCCGTCTTCACACGGGAAGAGAGGTGGGACATTTGGAGGCCAATTCAGAATTGCTGATTTCCCAGATGGTTCTGGAACGGCTTTGGAACCTTCCCGGGAATTGACTTTAACCACGGGGAATGTGTGCCCAACAGTGCTCCTGTTTCAGAGTGTTGGAACTCCGTGGCCAAGTTTCAATTAGGACCTCGAAAGGACTGATCAGCCCGAAAACGCCAAATCTGGTTTATAATACCGCTGGTAAGCCAGCTCCGTCAAAGCAAATCCTGGTCATTTCTCCTGGACATGCACAAGCGTCAAGGAGCAACGTTGCTGCAAACCCCACTGATCTGGGCATCGCTTTCGCGTCACAGGAATTCTGCGAGGAGATTTGCTTGCAACGGGGGACCGTCGGCCATCAATAGTCCCGTTTGTTTCAGCGGTCACGCCTGGGAAGCAGCTGCCAAATTCCCTCGAGACAGGGATTAAACCTCTGCCCGTGTTGGCATAGACTGCGCTGGGGGGGGGGGACACAGCGTGCGTCCAGGGAGCAGCACATCAGCGCGCACAAGACATCCGTTAGCAAAATGGGCCGCCAACATCATTTCCTTTCAAGAATTTAGGAATGAGAGAATTACAGCTCGGAGAAACCTGCAGGGTGCTTTCTCGTGCAGTTACGTTTCAGGTTAGATTGCTTGGGATTGCTCGCACTGCTGGGGCGATGACCTCTGCGACACACACACACGCTGGCACGTCACCCTGTTACAGTCTCCTCTTCATGCAGCAAGTGTTAGTCACCCAGTGGCATATGGACACTAACACCACAGGCTTTCTGGTCCCCTTTCCCCCCCCCCCCCCCCCCCCCCCCCACCCACCCCCCCACTTCGTGCCTCCTCCGAGCAGAGACGAGCCAATGCGGCAGTGACCAGAGGTCAAAGGTGGGTCATGCCAAAGCCAACACAGAGCGTTGCCCTGTTCCGACCCGTCACGCCTCGGAATGACAAACATAAAAAGGTGAAACCACCGTTAACCGGCAGGACCTCCCAGTTCAGGCGACTGACAAACACAGCATCAGAATCACATCAGGAATGGGACATGCTCCAGTCACAAACCAGCCAGAAACAGCAAATTCCGTTCTCAACCTTAGGGTTGCAGCAATAATGTAGTGCACGGTTTAGCTGTCGATTCAGACACTGCGCCAAAACTGGCCCCCTCTTGTTACTGACTTTCAGCACCCCTCGCATTCACACCCGGAGTCACACCTCGAACAAGCCCAGGCCGAGGCAGGCGACACTTCAAATGCAGAGAGGTGAGCTTCATATCCCTCCACTGTCACATCGGCAGATAGGATAGACGTGAAGGTACTAACATGGGCAGGGAGGGGTTCAATCTGCCACGGGTCCCAACCCCGCACGGCCATCGAGTGACCTGGCCAATCGGCCGCATGGCCCACTGCCGACCCTCACACATTTCACACTGCGGCACCCCAATGCAACCATTCACCAGCAAGGAGCCAACATCCCCGGAGGAAGAGGGACGGACGGACAGCAGCAGCAATGGGAGAGAGAGAGAGGGGAGAGAGAGATAGGCGGGGGGGGGGCGGAAGAGAAAGGGGGGGGGGGGGGGAGGAGAAAGAGAAAGAGAGAAAGAGAAGGGGGAAGGGAGAGAGAGGGGGGGGGAGAGAGAGAGGGGGGCAGAGAGAGAGGGGGGCAGAGAGAGAGGGGGGCAGAGAGAGAGGGGGGGCAGAGAGAGAGGGGGGCAGAGAGAGAGGGGGGCAGAGAGAGAGAGGGGGGCAGAGAGAGAGGGGGGCAGAGAGAGAGGGGGGCAGAGAGAGAGGGGGGGCAGAGAGAGAGGGGGGGGGCAGAGAGAGAGGGGGGGCAGAGAGAGAGGGGGGGCAGAGAGAGAGGGGGGCAGAGAGAGAGGGGGCAGAGAAGAGGGGGCAGAGAGGGGGGGCAAGAGAAGAGGGGGGGAGGGGGGGGGGGGGGCAGAGAGAGAGGGGGCAGAGAAAGAGGGGGGGCAGAGAAAGAGGGGCAGAGAAGAGGGGGCAGAGAAAGAGGGGGCAGAGAAAGAGGGGCAGAGAAGAAGGGGGGCAGAGAGAAACGAGGGGGGCAGAGAGAGAGGGGGCAGAGAAAGAGGGGGCAGAGAAAGAGGGGGCAGAGAAAGAGGGGCAGAGAAAGAGGGGGCAGAGAAAGAGGGGGCAGAGAAAGAGGGGGCAGAGAAAGAGGGGGCAGAGAAAGAGGGGGCAGAGAAAGAGGGGGCAGAGAGAGAGGGGGGCAGAGAGAGGGGGGGCAGAGAGAGAGGGGGCAGAGAGAGAGGGGGCAGAGAGAGAGGGGGCAGAGAGAGAGGGGGGCAGAGAGAGAGGGGGCAGAGAGAGAGGGGGCAGAGAGAGAGGGGGCAGAGAGAGAGGGGGCAGAGAGAGAGGGGGCAGAGAGAGAGGGGGCAGAGAGAGAGGGGGCAGAGAGAGAGGGGGCAGAGAGAGAGGGGGCAGAGAGAGAGGGGGGGACAGAGAGACAGAGACACAGAGAGAGAAAGAGAGCGAGCATTCACACACGTGGCATAAGCAGGTCTTTTATCACCAACCACGACAGGTCAACAAAGCAAAAAAACAAAACGGGATTGAAGAGCGAGAAGCAAGAGTGAATAAAACTTGCTGTGACATTAACAGCAAGCAAGAGAGTACAGCAGCCCGGTCACATAGAGCTGGGAGCTGAAAACTAATGCAGAGGCGAATGCAAGACCTCGGGGCAACGAGGCAGAAGATACCCCAGAGAACTCCAAAACCCGGTGAGGGACAACCCCCCCTCCCCAATTCACGTCACCGCGATGGCACCGGTGCCCCGAGACTGAAGAAGATGCGGTGACTTTGGACGAGACAAAGCCTCTTTCCACATCCTTTCCAAGGTGTCTAAACCACAAGCAGAGTGCCAGATCCAGTTCATATCTGCTGCAGGCAGGCAGGGTGGGTGGGAGCGCCCAGCAGTGAGGGAGGGAAGGGGTGACCTCGGAGCATTATCAGGACATCGGGGAGACTGGAGCTGGAGGAGGACTCAATGTGGCAGGCTAGCCGAGCTCAGTTACACTTCAGTCAATCACAAGGCTCAACCAGAGGGAGGGGAGCATTTTAATCCCAAACTCCAAGCAGAAATCCCATAGAATCAGGTGGGACAATTTTACATCTGACACTTACCCCCCCCCCCCCCCACCCCCCAAATGATTTGAACACCGTGCAATCCACCCCCTCCACCTCCCAGAGAGGTGGGTTAGAGGCAAACTGTCCCTGGAAGACACACCTTAGTGAACAGACTCTTGCCCTGCGTGAATAAATCCTTGGGGGATCCTTTAACACCCTCCATGTAGTAGCCTTGTCTGCTACGCATCTCCCCCCAGCTTTACTGGGAGCCTGAGTGTGCGGAGGTCTGAACCAGTTTCCAGCCACGGCTAACCTGACGCACCCCCACCCCCTTCGATTTCTTGTAAATAAATTTAAGAGTACACAATTCTTCCCCCCCCCCCCAATCCCAATTAAAGAGGCAATTTAACGTGGCCAATCCACCTAGCCCGCACATCTTTTTTTGTCTTGTGGGGGCGAGACCCACGCAGACACGGGGAGAATGTGCAAACTCCACACGGACAGTGACCCAGAGGCGGTATCGAACCTGGGACCTCGGCGCCGTGAGGCAACAGTGCTAACCACTGCGCCGCCCGCCTCCCTCTTCAAAACAAAAGTTTGCCCTGTAATATTCGACGCTGCGGTGCCGTGGTTCACTCAAGCTGCATCAGCCCCCACCCCCCCGCAAAGCAGGATGCAAAAAATAAAATTAAAAGTGCGCGTGCATTCGTAAAGAATCGAGACGCGAAGCGGGGTGAGCTTTGGCACAAGGAGGGAGGGAGGCAGTTCCCCGTCGATACAATTCCCAAACATTCTCCATCGAGGCCGGGGGAAGTCAGGACATTAGATCTGCATTTAATCAAATTGAATTAACAGACAAATGTTTCCAATCGAAGGGGCGATCGCCAAATCGATGAGGTGCATGCAGCTATTCCAACGCCGCCCCATTACTTTAATATCGTTGCAACCCTAAGCGTAAGTATCATTAGGTGCACAAACGGGACTAAAGAGACAGCGTTGGTGCATCATTTACCTAATGAACATGTTCTTGATCTTACTCCACATGCTACCGACTGTGCTGCTAATTTTTTCCGTGTAACTGAGGGAGGCGGGGTTGCAAAGGAGGAAGAAACAAATGGAATAAAATAAACAAAACAAAAAACAAAACAAAAACAAAATGAGTTTCAGTCGACGTTGTTGAAGACAGTAAAACACCAAGAAGTTTATACAATGCTTTCTACCAGACACACAACGGTGAAGGAATCTGCCCATCTTTTGCACAGCGCAGTTATTGCCCCCCCCCCCCCCCCCCCCCCCCCCCCCCCCCACCCCACCCCCGGAGAGAATTTGCGGTGAACCGGAGACGGGGATAAAACCGGTCGGAAAATCGTGGCATTGGGGGATTTCCATGGTGGGGGAAGGAGGGCTGGACAATTAGACACATTGGTGAAGCTATTCGCCCCCAACTGACAGGGCTCCGCAAGCAGCAGCCCGGCCCGGCCCGGCCCCCAGTGACTACGCCGAGAGTGATGGAGCGATTGCCAAGCACCCCCCCCCCCCCCGACCACCTAATATCCAGCGGGGAACACAGACTGGCGACCCCCCCCCCCCCCTCCCTCCCCAGACCACAGTCACTGACCAACCAGGGGCCAATCCTGGGCTCAGCAAGTGCGGGATCAAACAAACCAGAGGCAGCTTCTGAGCACTGCGGCCTCGAGAGCAATGGCTGGGATGGGGGGGGGAATGGAGAGAGGATGCGACTGGGAGAGTTCCAATAGCTGAACGAGAGAGAGAGAGAGAGAGAGAGAGACCAGCAGATCCCTTACCCGATAACAAGACTACAGACAGGACATTCAGAAACACACCGAGTCAACACCGAGCTACTCTTGACAGGCTGGGTGAGAAAAATCCATCAATCGCACAGGGGGAACCCCCCCCCCCCCCCCCCCCCCCCCACCCCCCCCCCCCCTTCCCCAATCCTTTAGACGGGGAGCAGACGGCTGCGGCCTCAGCCGATCAGGCTGGTGAAATGAAAATGAAATGAAAATCGCTTATTGTCACGAGTAGGCTTCAATGAAGTTACTGTGAAAAGCCCCCTAGTCGCCACATTCCGCCGCCTGTCCGGGGTGGCTGGTACGGGAATCGAACCGTGCTGCTGGCCTGCTTGGTAAGCCAGCGATTTAGCCGAGTGAGCTAAACCAGCCCCTGGTACGGCAGCAGCGACAACTTCCACTCCTTCAAAACAAAAAAGGGAACCAGACACTTGCCCAGGAGCATCGTAACCCCCGAAACCCTCACCCTGAGCCGGAGGAGGAGAGAGATCAGGGCTCGGCCAAAAGAGGCGCCACAAGAGAATGCTTAAAAACAAAAGGGCTGGGCAGCCGGCGAGTCCGTTAAAACGTTAACGAGACTGCAAGCTTCATTCTGCCGGGGGGGCGGGGGGGGGGACATTAGGAAGCTGTGAGCTGTGACAATACCGGCATCCCCAAGAACAGGCGCCGGAATGTGGCGACTAGGGGCTTTGCACGGTAACTTCATTTGCAGCCGACTTGCGACAATAAGCGATTATTATTATTACAGATGATTCACTGGGTTAGCTACCGCCAGCTCCGAGGAATTCCAAATCCAAACGCTGGGACTATTTTCACAGGAGCTATGGAAATGATTCAGAGAGAAGCGCACTCTTCCTTGTAGCCAAGGGGGTGCAGAACAAGGGAAATGGACACAAGACTAAAACGAGAGAGGTTCAGAAGGCAGGACAGAATCTCCTTTCAGACAGAGAGAGCGGTGAAGCTGTAAGAATCCAGGTTCAGTCGTAGAGCCAACATTCGAGATTAGGGGCGGAGGAAGGAACAAGGCTCAATCAGGGCAGTTTACTCTGGAGGGACAGGGTAAACACGGAATAGCCATTGCTTGGGCAGAATGTCAGGAATAATAGAAAACAGACGATATATCTCAACGAGCAATGAACCAGTAGAATGATTAGATGATAGCTGAGCCGCCACCACAGGTCAATGAGAAATGAGAGAGTTCAGGAAGTTACAACAGAACATTCACAGATAAAGGATCTGGAGTTTACCCGTCTCCGTAACGGCTACTCGTTCTACTCTGCTGGCGCAAAGAATGGAGTCTTTGGAGTAACAGGGGACGACGGAATGAAGCAGGATGTAAACTCCTTTCACTCCACGTTCCCCAGTCTACACGACGTGGGGACAAGAGGAAATAGTTGGTGAATTTTTCCCACCCAAGGTTTCTCTCCCCCCCCCCCCCCCCCCCCCCCCCCGCCATCCCCTCCCTCTAACGGAGGCAGCCGGGTACTCACGAGTCCTTCCTCTTTCGCAAGTGCTCGAACACCATCAGCCCCCGGGAGTTAACGCTCAGCAGCAGCTCGTTCCCCGTCATGATGTCCATCCTGAAGGGCTTTGAGGTGATAATCAGTTTGTACAGCTGGTTTCCGAAGCCCAGCTCCACGCTACCTCCGTCCTTCCCCACAACCGTTAAGCTGAAATCGGAAAGCACACAGTTTATCCTCACCGGGGGGGGGGGGTTCAGGGGGCCTGCGATTTGCCTCATCGATCAGGGAACTGTGTACAGCCGCACTAATCCGGGGACTCAATACCAGCACTGCATTCGCTCCCCAGGCCAACAACAGGGGCTGTTTAGCACAGGGCTAAATCGCTGGCTTTTAAAGCAGACCAAGGCAGGCCAGCAGCACGGTTCGATTCCCATAACAGCCTCCCCGAACAGGTGCCGGAATGTGGCGACTGGGGGCTTTTCACAGTAACTTTATTTGAAGCCTACCCGTGACAATAAGCGATTTTCATTTCATTTTCAACAGGAGAGGGTTAGAATACAAGACCAGGGATGTACCTCGGAGGCTGTATAAGGCTCTTGTCAGACCCCTTTTGGAGTATTGTGAGCAGTTTTGGGCCCCGTATCTAAGGAAGGATGTGCTGGCCTTGGAAAGGGTCCAGAGGAAGTTCACAAGAATGATCCCTGGAATGAAGAACTTGTCGTATGAGGAACGGTTGAGGACTCTGGGTCTGTACTCGTTGGAGTTTAGAAGAATGAGGGGGGATCTTATTGAAACTTACAGGACACTGCGAGGCCTGGGATTGAGTGGACGTGGAGAGGATGTTTCCGCTTGTAGGAAAAACTAGAACCAGAGGGCACAGCCTCAGACTGAAGGGACGATCCTTTAAAACAGAGATGAGGAGGAATTTCTTCAGTCAGAGGGTGGTGAATCTGTGGAACTCTTTGCTGCAGAAGGCTGTGGAGGCCAAATCACTGAGTGTCTTTAAGACAGAGATAGATAGGTTCTTGATTAATAAGGGGATCAGGGGGTAAGGCAGGAGAATGGGGACGAGAAAAATATCAGCCATGATTGAATGGCGGAGCAGACTCGATGGGCCGAGTGGCCTCATTCTGCTCCTAATTCTGACAACACTCCATTCAAAGAGTTTAAATTGCATAGATTAACACAGATATTTTATCTGACCAATTGTAGCTTTTTAAAAAAAAGTCCAGCAAACTTACGGTACAGTAGGTGGGTCTTGTATTAAAACATCCCGCACTTCATAGCGTGGTCTCAGCGGATTCAACTCATTAATTTTAATCCTGGTCATGTTCCCTTGAAGGCCAAACACTTCAAGTAGTAAAGGCACCTGAAAAAGAAACATACCACACTGACGTTTCTACACAAACACCAGCAGGGCCTGGCGAACACGAGAAGGGCAAGACTCAAAAGTAATTCCCCCTCCCCCTTTGCTTTGTAGATGTGGCCGATGGTTATATCAGGCGCGTGATATGCTTGACATGGAACGGTTAGCAGTCTTGGTCTTCCTTTGAGGCGCCCACGCGGGATGGGAGTAAACGACCCAGGAAAATGATTACGGGTTTTGGGGTGGTTTTCCCGATGATCCGCGGGATAATAATAATAACCTTTTATTGTCACAAGTATGAAGTTACTGTGAAAAGCCCCTGGTTGCCAAATTCCGGCGCCTGCTCGGGTAAACTGGTACGGGAATTGAACCCGCGCTGCTGGCCTTGTTCTGCATCACAAACCAGCTCTCTCGTCCACAGGAGACGGACACCAGGCCTCTCTCCTTTCTGTTGGGTGTTTGGGAAAAGGGAGCGAAGGAAAACAGACGTCTTCCTGATCGCAAACACAAGGAGACCCCAACCAAAACATCCATCCTCCATTTTCAAATCTTCCAGAGGTCCACCATGCCTCTGCTAGCTCTTTGAAGGAGCTATCCGTTTCAGGCGGCTGTATGCCACATTAGAAAGCATCTCTCATTTCCCCCGGCTCGATCACCAATCATTTTACATCTGGTTGCCAGTCCCTCCCGTCGGTGCAAACAGTTTGCTTCCTGTCTACCCGAGCAGGAAGCTTCAAAAATATGGGCTCTTCCGAGTCATTCACAAAATTATTATCCTCCCCCGACTCCACGAGTGGAGGGAGGTGAGAGAATTCTCCACGTTCCACACACACACGGAGGCTAGGAAAGGC
The DNA here is from genome assembly GCF_902713615.1 of Scyliorhinus canicula. Taxonomy (NCBI): domain Eukaryota; kingdom Metazoa; phylum Chordata; class Chondrichthyes; order Carcharhiniformes; family Scyliorhinidae; genus Scyliorhinus; species Scyliorhinus canicula. The sequence continues at coordinate 326,980 of NC_052176.1, read as the reverse complement.
AGCGTTCAGCCGGCATCTTCACACCCACCTTATTAACTTCATTAACCAGCTGCAGCCTGACCACTTTCTCCGTCACCTCCAGTGAGTTGAGCAGAGCTCGATAGGGGGAGTTCTCCGGCTTGACATTCCTCTGTCGCCTGGGGAAGAACACAAAGCTTGCGCGCGTCAGACGCTTCTTCTATCTGAGTCCGATCCCGCGCGAAGCCGCTGATGTAACAGCAGGCAGCCTGATGCGAGCCTGCCTCACAGGTGAGCCACAGAGAGGGAGAGGTGAGGGAATGCCCGGGGATTCTATCCTCACCACTGTAGGCCACATCTGCATATTTTCTCAAGAATCACCAACCTTTCCTGTCTTGGCTCAGGAACCAACTTCTGCCGGTTCGAGGGGCAAATGGCCTGCTCCTGTTGTTCTTAATTTTCCCAATTAAGGGGCAATTTAGCATGGCCAATCCACCTACCCTGCACATCTTTGGGTTGTGGGAGTGAGACCCATGCGCACACGGGGAGAATGTGCAAACTCCACACGGACAATGACCCGGGGATGGGATCAAACCTGGGACTACGGCACCGTGAGGCAGCAGTGCTAACTAATGCACCACTGTGCCGCCACCCCACCCCCGCTGAGGCAGCAGTGCTAACTAATGCACCACCTCCCTATTGCTGTTTTGATTAATTATAATTACAGGTTACAGAGATAGGGAGGGGTGTAGGGGCTAGAGGCGGTTACAGAGATAGGGAGGGGTGTAGAGGCTGGAGGAGGTTACAGAGATAGGGAGGGTTGTAGGGGACGGAAGGAGATTACAGAGATAGGGAGGGGTGTAGGGGGCTGGAGGCGGTTACAGAGATACGGAGGGGTGTAGGGGTTGGAGGCGGTTACAGAGATAGGGAGGGTTGTAGGGATGGAGGAGGTTACAGAGATAGGGAGGGGTGTAGAGGCTGGAGGAGGTTACAGAGATAGGGAGGGTTGTAGGGGTTGGAGGCGGTTACAGAGATAGGGAGGGTTGTAGGGATGGAGGAGGTTACAGAGATAGGGAGGGGTGTAGGGGCTGGAGGAGGTTACAGAGATAGGGAGGGTTGTAGGGGTTGGAGGCGGTTACAGAGATAGGAAGGGTGTAGGGGCTGGAGGCGGTTACAGAGATAGGGAAAGTGCTTCAGGTTCACAGTCAGTAAGGAGAGCGTTAGTCGAATAACAGGAAGTCTGCTTCACCATTCAGTGGGCTGATGACCACTCTGATATAATCCTAAACACCACTTTCCCATCTTATCACTGTCACAATATACATCTATGTATATAATGGAGTGCAGACACACAGGATGACCAGTAAGCACACAGAACACAGCAGCCAATCACCAGACAGGACACGACCACTATAAAGCCAGAGGGCACCAGTTTTCCCGCTCTCTCTGGACCCAGCCACTGAGACAGTCAGAGCTTGTGAGCATAGCCAGTGCAAACACCATGTGGTAGCTAGTAAGTCTGGTCAGGCTAGTATCAGGTCTCCATTCAAGTCAGCATAGTGTCAACCCACAGTTGAACATGTATATTAGTTTAGATGTTAAACAAAATAGTGTTGCATCTTATCAGGTGTTGGAAATGTGTCTCTCGCTACACTGCATCAAGTGCAGTCCACATCGACCCAGCCTGCCCAATACATCAATCACCTTAACCATTGATTCCCTCACTGATTTACAATGTGTCCATCTCAGCCCTGAACTTATTCATTTTAATAAATCTAGAGCATCCAATTATTTCCCCCCCCCCCCAATTAAGGGGCAATTTAGCATGTCCAACCCATCTACCATGCACATCTTTAGGTTGTGGGGGTGAGACCCACGCAGACATGGGAGCATGTGCAAACTCCACACGGACCTCACGGTAGCATGGTGGTTAGTATCAATGCTTCACAGCTCCAGGGTCCCAGGTTCGATTCCCGGCTGGGTCACTGTCTGTGTGGAGTCTGCACATCCTCCCCGTGTGCGCGTGGGTTTCCTCCGGGTGCTCCGGTTTCCTCCCACAGTCCAAAGATGTGCGGGTTAGGTGGATTGGTCATGCTAAATTGCCCGTAGTGTAAGGTTAATGGGGGGATTGTTGGGTTACGGGTATACGGGTTACGTGGGTTTAAGTGGGGTGATCATTGTTCGGCACAACATCGAGGGCCGAAGGGCCTGTTCTGTGCTGTACTGTTCTATGTTCTATGAGTGTGACCCGGGGCCAGGATCAAACCCGGATCCTCGGCACCGTGAAGACCTGAACATACAGCTCCCTGCGGTAAGGAATTCACAGATTCACTACCCTCGAGAGAGAAGAAATTCCTCCTCACCTCCATCTTAAATTGGTGACCCCTTACTCTGAGATTATTCCCTTGGCTCCTAGGCTCTCCCAGAAGGGGAAACAACCTCTCAGAAACTATACCCTGTCAAGACTCCCCTGAGAATTCTCAATGTCTCAATAAGATCGCCTCTCGGACTTCGAAACGCCAATCAGCACAGGCCCAACCAACTCAACCTCTCGTAAGAAAATCCCTCCCTACCCGGGATCAACCGACTGAACCTTCTCTGGACAGCCTCCAGTGACTCAAACAGACCGGTTCACAAACAGTTTTAACCCTTGCATTGTGCCAACACTTACTTGCAGAACGCACTTTGTTCGCAGGTTTTAAAGTTACTTCTGTCCACGGATTCCACTGTTGTGATAGATAAAGTCAGCCAGGCCAGGACTATCCATCGTGCACTGTGAAGGGAGACAGAAAGTGAACATTTTCATCACCCGACTGAGCTGCCGTAGGAGGACCCCGTTCACACCCCCGCCCGAGAAGCAGACCCGAGAGCAGTGATGGGGGTGGACCTGGGGAGGGGCCTCTGTCGGAGGGTCAGAGAAGACTCGATGGGCCGAATGGCCTCCTTCTGCACTGCAGGGATTCTAGTGCATGATTCTTCCTGTCCTGTCTGAGGCACGCTCGCCTTTCACGTGAAAGATGGGGCAGGTCTCGCCGAGACGGCACCGCTGCGGCAGTGCGGTGTTCCCTCGGCACCGTGGGCACCGCCCCACATTGTGAGAGCCAAACCCCCCAGCCCACCCCCAGTGGGACTCAGAACCCACCCCCACCAGGGGCAGAGGGGGGATCCACAGCGGACCGAGCCACTGGGTCACATGAACCGCCCCCAGGCCCTGTGAACCCCCCCCAGGGCACGGATGGGTGAACCCGGGTCTCCCGGCTATTCGGCCCCAGGAGGGTTACTGCCCCCTCCAGGCGGTTGCCAACTCGGGTTGGCCACTTTCCGGGAGGCAGCAGCCACCCCGCAGTTGCCGCTTGGCCAACCCTCCCCCAGGCCCTCCGGGGGCGGCCTAGCCGGCGGGAGAAGGCCCGGAGAGGGGGAGGGAAGGCGGTGGGAGGGAGTCAGGTGGCGGGACAGCGGCCGGGAGCCTCCCGGGCTGCCCGGGAGGGTTGGCAACACGCCAGTAGGGCGCAGTTCGGCGATCCTGCGGTGGATCCGGTGCCAGAGGCGGCAGCCCGGCTCCCGAGAGGCCCCAGCCCGGTACCGGGAACCCCCCGCGGGCGGACACCCAGCGGCTCGGCTTCACCTCAGCGCCGCCGCCATCTTGGCTCAGCTCGAGCCGCGCGCCTGACGTCGGCGCTGGATTGACCTTTGCCCGGCGCCCGGGCCCCGCCCCGCTGACACGTCAACGCGCTCCCATTGGCCGGGCGCGTAAAGGAGCGGGCTGGTCGGCGTAACAGGGGACGGGTGGCGAGGAGGATACGTCACAGGGGGGCGGGGACATTCTACGTCACAGGGAGCGGGGCCAGCCTGCGTCACAAGGGGGCGGCACCTGCGTGTGAGTGACAGCTCTGTCTCTGGGGGCTGTGTGAGTGACAGCTCTGTCTCTGGGCTGTGAGAGTGACAGCTCTGTCTCTGGGGGCTGTGAGAGTGACAGCTCTGTCTCTGGGGGCTGTGAGAGTGACAGCTCTGTCTCTGGGGGCTGTGAGAGTGACAGCTCTGTCTCTGGGCTGTGAGAGTGACAGCTCTGTCTCTGGGCTGTGTGAGTGACAGCTCTGTCTCTGGGGGCTGTGAGAGTGACAGCTCTGTCTCTGGGCTGTGTGAGTGACAGCTCTGTCTCTGGGGGCTGTGTGAGTGACAGCTCTGTCTCTGGGGGCTGTGAGAGTGACAGCTCTGTCTCTGGGCTGTGTGAGTGACAGCTCTGTCTCTGGGCTGTGAGAGTGACAGCTCTGTCTCTGGGGGCTGTGTGAGTGACAGCTCTGTCTCTGGGGGCTGTGTGAGTGACAGCTCTGTCTCTGGGCTGTGAGAGTGACAGCTCTGTCTCTGGGCTGTGTGAGTGACTGCTCTGTCTCTGGGGGCTGTGTGAGTGACAGCTCTGTCTCTGGGCTGTGTGAGTGACAGCTCTGTCTTGGGGGCTGTGTGAGTGACAGCTCTGTCTCTGGGCTGTGAGAGTGACAGCTCTGTCTCTGGGGGCTGTGTGAGTGACAGCTCTGTCTCTGGGGGCTGTGTGAGTGACAGCTCTGTCTCTGGGGGCTGTGAGAGTGACAGCTCTGTCTCTGGGGGCTGTGTGAGTGACAGCTCTGTCTCTGGGCTGTGTGAGTGACAGCTCTGTCTCTGGGCTGTGTGAGTGACAGCTCTATCTCTGGGGGCTGTGAGAGTGACAGCTCTGTCTCTGGGGGCTGTGTGAGTGACAGCTCTGTCTCTGGGGGCTGTGAGAGTGACAGCTCTGTCTCTGGGGGCTGTGAGAGTGACAGCTCTGTCTCTGGGCTGTGTGAGTGACAGCTCTGTCTCTGGGGGCTGTGGGAGTGACAGCTCTGTCTCTGGGGGCTGTGTGAGTGACAGCTCTGTCTCTGGGGGCTGTGTGAGTGACAGCTCTGTCTCTGGGCTGTGAGAGTGACAGCTCTGTCTCTGGGGGCTGTGAGAGTGACAGCTCTGTCTCTGGGGGCTGTGAGAGTGACAGCTCTGTCTCTGGGGGCTGTGAGAGTGACAGCTCTGTCTCTGGGGGCTGTGTGAGTGACAGCTCTGTCTCTGGGCTGTGTGAGTGACAGCTCTGTCTCTGGGGGCTGTGAGAGTGACAGCTCTGTCTCTGGGGCTGTGAGAGTGACAGCTCAGTCTCTGGGGGCTGTGAGAGTGACAGCTCTGTCTCTGGGGGCTGTGTGAGTGACAGCTCTGTCTCTGGGCTGTGAGAGTGACAGCTCTGACTCTGGGGGCTGTGTGAGTGACAGCTCTGTCTCTGGGGGCTGTGAGAGTGACAGCTCTGTCTCTGGGGGCTGTGAGAGTGACAGCTCTGTCTCTGGGGGCTGTGAGAGTGACAGCTCTGTCTCTGGGGGCTGTGTGAGTGACAGCTCTGTCTCTGGGCTGTGAGAGTGACAGCTCTGACTCTGGGCTGTGAGAGTGACAGCTCTGTCTCTGGGAGCTGTGAGAGTGACAGCTCTGTCTCTGGGCTGTGAGAGTGACAGCTCTGACTCTGGGCTGTGAGAGTGACAGCTCTGTCTCTGGGGGCTGTGAGAGTGACAGCTCTGTCTCTGGGCTGTGAGAGTGACAGCTCTGTCTCTGGGCTGTGTGAGTGACAGCTCTGTCTCTGGGCTGTGTGAGTGACAGCTCTGTCTCTGGGGGCTGTGTGAGTGACAGCTCTGTCTCTGGGGGCTGTGAGAGTGACAGCTCTGTCTCTGGGCTGTGAGAGTGACAGCTCTGTCTCTGGGCTGTGAGAGTGACAGCTCTGTCTCTGGGGGCTGTGTGAGTGACAGCTCTGTCTCTGGGGGCTGTGAGAGTGACAGCTCTGTCTCTGGGCTGTGTGAGTGACAGCTCTGTCTCTGGGGGCTGTGAGAGTGACAGCTCTGTCTCTGGGGGCTGTGTGAGTGACAGCTCTGTCTCTGGGGGCTGTGTGAGTGACAGCTCTGTCTCTGGGGGCTGTGTGAGTGACAGCTCTGTCTCTGGGCTGTGAGAGTGACAGCTCTGTCTCTGGGGGCTGTGTGAGTGACAGCTCTGTCTCTGGGGGCTGTGTGAGTGACAGCTCTGTCTCTGGGGGCTGTGTGTGAGTGACAGCTCTGTCTCTGGGCTGTTAGAGTGACAGCTCTGTCTCTGGGGGCTGTGTGCAGCTCTGTCTCTGGGCTGTGTGAGTGACAGCTCTGTCTCTGGGGGCTGTGAGAGTGACAGCTCTGTCTCTGGGGGCTGTGAGAGTGACAGCTCTGTCTCTGGCGGCTGTGTGAGTGACAGCTCCGTCTCTGGGGGCTGTGTGAGTGACAGCTCTGTCTCTGGGGGCTGTGAGAGTGACAGCTCTGTCTCTGGGGGCTGTGTGAGTGACAGCTCTGTCTCTGGGCTGTGTGAGTGACAGCTCTGTCTCTGGGGGCTGTGTGAGTGACAGCTCTGTCTCTGGGCTGTGAGAGTGACAGCTCTGTCTCTGGGCTGTGTGAGTGACAGCTCTGCCTCTGGGGGCTGTGTGAGTGACAGCTCTGTCTCTGGGCTGTGAGAGTGACAGCTCAGTCTCTGGGCTGTGTGAGTGACAGCTCTGTCTCTGGGGGCTGTGTGAGTGACAGCTCTGTCTCTGGGCTGTGTGAGTGACAGCTCTGTCTCTGGGCTGTGAGAGTGACAGCTCTGTCTCTGGGGGCTGTGTGAGTGACAGCTCTGTCTCTGGGCTGTGAGAGTGACAGCTCTGTCTCTGGGGGCTGTGAGAGTGACAGCTGTCTCTGGGCTGTGTGAGTGACAGCTCTGTCTCTGGGGGCCGTGAGAGTGACAGCTCTGTCTCTGGGCTGTGAGAGTGACAGCTCTGTCTCTGGGCTGTGTGAGTGACAGCTCTGTCTCTGGGGGCTGTGAGAGTGACAGCTCTGTCTCTGGGGGCTGTGAGAGTGACAGCTCTGTCTCTGGGGGCTGTGAGAGTGACAGCTCTGTCTCTGGGGGCTGTGTGAGTGACAGCTCTGTCTCTGGGGGCTGTGTGAGTGACAGCTCTGTCTCTGGGGGCTGTGTGAGTGACAGCTCTGTCTCTGGGGCTGTGAGAGTGACAGCTCTGTCTCTGGGGGCTGTGAGAGTGACAGCTCTGTCTCTGGGGGCTGTGAAAGTGACAGCTCTGTCTCTGGGGGCTGTGAGAGTGACAGCTCTGTCTCTGGGCTGTGTGAGTGACAGCTCTGTCTCTGGGCTGTGTGAGTGACAGCTCTGTCTCTGGGCTGTGAGAGTGACAGCTCTGTCTCTGGGGGCTGTGAGAGTGACAGCTCTGTCTCTGGGCTGTGTGAGTGACAGCTCTGTCTCTGGGGGCTGTGTGAGTGACAGCTCTTTCTCTGGGCTGTGAGAGTGACAGCTCTGTCTCTGGGGGCTGTGTGAGTGACAGCTCTGTCTCTGGGGGCTGTGTGAGTGACAGCTCTGTCTCTGGGGGCTGTGAGTGACAGCTCTGTCTCTGGGCTGTGTGAGTGACAGCTGTCTCTGGGCTGTGAGAGTGACAGCTCTGTCTCTGGGGGCTGTGTGAGTGACAGCTCTGTCTCTGGGGGCTGTGAGAGTGACAGCTCTGTCTCTGGGGGCTGTGAGAGTGACAGCTCTGTCTCTGGGGGCTGTGAGAGTGACAGCTCTGTCTCGGGGGCTGTGAGAGTGACAGCTCTGTCTCTGGGGGCTGTGTGAGTGACAGCTCTGTCTCTGGGGGCTGTGAGAGTGACAGCTCTGTCTCGGGGGCTGTGAGAGTGACAGCTCTGTCTCTGGGGGCTGTGAGAGTGACAGCTCTGTCTCTGGGCTGTGAGAGTGACAGCTCTGTCTCTGGGGGCTGTGTGAGTGACAGCTCTGTCTCTGGGGGCTGTGAGAGTGACAGCTCTGTCTCTGGGCGCTGTGAGAGTGACAGCTCTGTCTCTGGGGGCTGTGAGAGTGACAGCTCTGTCTCTGGGGGCTGTGTGAGTGACAGCTCTGTCTCTGGGGGCTGTGAGAGTGACAGCTCTGTCTCTGGGGGCTGTGAGAGTGACAGCTCTGTCTCTGGGGGCTGTGTGAGTGACAGCTCTGTCTCTGGGGGCTGTGAGAGTGACAGCTCTGTCTCTGGGGGCTGTGTGAGTGACAGCTCTGTCTCTGGGGGCTGTGTGAGTGACAGCTCTGTCTCTGGGCTGTGTGAGTGATAGCTCTGTCTCTGAGGGCTGTGTGAGTGACAGCTCTGTCTCTGGGGGCTGTGTGAGTGACAGCTCTGTCTCTGGGCTGTGAGAGTGACAGCTCTGTCTCTGGGGGCTGTGTGAGTGACAGCTCTGTCTCTGGGCTGTGAGAGTGACAGCTCTGTCTCTGGGGGCTGTGTGAGTGACAGCTCCGTCTCTGGGCTGTGTGAGTGACAGCTCTGTCTCTGGGTGCTGTGAGAGTGACAGCTCCGTCTCTGGGCTGTGTGAGTGACAGCTCTGTCTCTGGGCTGTGAGAGTGACAGCTCTGTCTCTGGGGGCTGTGAGAGTGACAGCTCTGTCTCTGGGGGCTGTGAGAGTGACAGCTCTGTCTCTGGGCTGTGTGAGTGACAGCTCTGTCTCTGGGGGCTGTGAGAGTGACAGCTCTGTCTCTGGGGGCTGTGTGGGTGACAGCTCTGTCTCTGGGCTGTGTGAGTGACAGCTCTGTCTCTGGGGGCTGTGAGAGTGACAGCTCTGTCTCTGGGCTGTGTGAGTGACAGCTCTGTCTCTGGGGACTGTGAGAGTGACAGCTCTGTCTCTGGGGGCTGTGAGAGTGACAGCTCTGTCTCTGGGGGCTGTGAGAGTGACAGCTCTGTCTCTGGGCTGTGTGAGTGACAGCTCTGTCTCTGGGGGCTGTGTGAGTGACAGCTCTGTCTCTGGGGGCTGTGTGAGTGACAGCTCTGTCTCTGGTGGCTGTGAGAGTGACAGCTCTGTCTCTGGGGGCTGTGTGAGTGACAGCTCTGTCTCTGGGGGCTGTGAGAGTGACAGCTCTGTCTCTGGGGGCTGTGAGAGTGACAGCTCTGTCTCTGGGGGCTGTGTGAGTGACAGCTCTGTCTCTGGGGGCTGTGAGAGTGACAGCTCTGTCTCTGGGCTGTGAGAGTGACAGCTCTGTCTGTGGGCTGTGTGAGTGACAGCTCTGTCTCTGGGCTGTGAGAGTGACAGCTCTGTCTCTGGGCTGTGGGAGTGACAGCTCTGTCTCTGGGGGCTGTGAGAGTGACAGCTCTGTCTCTGGGGGCTGTGTGAGTGACAGCTCTGTCTCTGGGGGCTGTGTGAGTGACAGCTCTGTCTCTGGGGGCTGTGTGAGTGACAGCTCTGTCTCTGGGGACTGCGTGCAGCTCTATCTCTGAATTGATTAAGAGGTTGTGTGTTTCAGGGTGTTATCTGGCACTGTGATTGACACTTGCGTGATTAATTAAATAAAAAGATGAGTGAGATCTGAAGGTGTACGTGAAATGGAGCATTATTAGTGGAATAAATGATAAATCTGCAAGTGCCTGACTGATTCATCCTCAGCTGGAATACTGTGCACAGTTCTGGGCGCCACATTATCGGAAGGATATGAACACATCGGAGAGGGTGCAGAAGGTTTACAGGAACAGTTCCTGGGATGAGAATGTTCAGTTACGAGGATAGAAACATAGGAACAGGAAGATGTCATCGGACTCGAAACGTTAGCTCTCTTCTCTCCCTACAGATGCTGCCAGACTTGCTGAGATTTTCCAGCATTTTCCCTTTCGTTTCAGATTCCAGCATCCGCAGTAATTTCCTTTTATACTGGAAATAGTTTATCTTTACCTCCCCGGTCTTTCCCTGTTAATATCTTGAATACTTCAATCAGATCTTCCCTTAACCTTCCAAATTCTAGGGGAAAAATAGGTTTAATTTGGGTAATCTCTCATCGTAACTCAACTCCTCGAATCCAGGTATCATTTTAGTAAACCCAGGTTGCACTCTGCCCAAGACACACATATCCTTCCTAAGGTGTGGTGCCCAGAACTGCTCACAGTGACTCCAAGTGGGGTCTAACCAGGGTTTTGTAAAGCTGCAGCATTACTCGTGTCTTTATATTCCAATCCTCTCGATATAAAGGCGAGCATTCCATTAGCCTTATCGATTATTTTCTGCACTTGTTCCTGGAATTTTACAGACCTATGCACCTGAACCCCCAAGTCTCTTTGAACATAAGACCATAAGATACAGGAGCAGAATTAGGCCACTCGGCCCATCGAGTCTGCTCCGCCATTCAATCATGGCTGATATTTTCTCACCCCCATTCTCCTGCCTTCTCCCCATAACCCGATTAATCAAGAACCTATCTATCTCTGTCTTAAAGACACTCAGTGATTTGGCCTCCACAGCCTTCTGCGGCAAAGAGTTCCACAGATTCACCACCCTCTGGTTGAAGAAAATCCTCCTCATCTCTACTTTAAAGGATCGTCCCTTTAGTCTGAGATTGTGCCCTCTGCTTCTAGTTTTTCCTACAATTGGAAACATCCTCTCCACGTCCACTCTATCCCAGGCCTCGCAGTATCCTGTAAGTTTCAATAAGATCCCCCCCCCCCTCATCCTTCTAAACTCCAACGAGTACAGAGCCAGAGTCCTCAACCGTTCCTCATACGACAAGTTCTTCATTCCAGGGATCATTCTTGTGAACCTCCTCTGGACCCTTTCCAAGACCAACACATCCTTCCTTAGATACGGGGCCCAAAACTGCTCACAATACTCCAAATGGGGTCTGACCAGAGCCTTGTACATCCCTGCTCTTGTATTCTAGCCGTCTCGACATGAATGCTAACACTGTATTTGCCTTCCTGACGACTGAACCTGCACGTTAACGTTAAGAGAATCGTGAACAAGGACTTCCAAGTCCCTTTGTGCTTCTGATTTCCTAAGCATTTCCCCATTTAGAAAATAGTCTATGCCTCCATTCCTCCACCAGGGGCTAGTTTAGCACAGGGCTAAATAGCTGGCTTTGAAAGCAGGCCAGCAGCATGGGTTCAATTCCCGTACCAGCCTCCCTGAACAGGCGCCGGAATGTGGCGACTAGGGGCTTTTCACAGTAACTTCATTTGAAGCCTACTTGTGACAATAAGTGATTTTCATTCTTCCTTTCTTTCCTTCCAAAGTGCATAACCTCACTTTTCCACATTGTATTCCATCTGTCACTTCATTGCCCACTCTCCTAGCCTGTCCAAGTCCTTCTGCAGCCCCCTTGCTTCCTCAATACTACCTGTCCCTCTACAGATCTTTGTATCGTCTGCAAACTTAGCAACAGTGCCTTCAGTTCCTTCTTCCAGATCATTAATGTATATTGTGAAAAGTTGTGGTCCCAGTACCGACCCCTGAGTTACACCACTAGTCACCGGCTGCCATCCTGAAAAAGACCCCTTTATCCCCACTCTCTGCCTTCTGCCAGTCAGCCAATCCTCTATCCATGCCAGGATCTTACCCTTAACACCATGGGCTCTTGACTGATTTAACTGACTCCTCTGTGGCACCTTGTCAAAGGTCTTCTGGAAATCTAAATAAATCATGTCCACTGATTCTCCTCTGTCTCACTTCCTTGTTACTTCCTCAAAGAACTCAAACAGATTTGTCAGGCATGACCTTCCCTTGACGAAGCCGTGCTGACACAGTCCTATTTTACCATGCACTTCCAAGTTCTCCGCGATTTCATCTTTAATAATGAACTCTAAAATCTTACCAATGACCAAAGTCAAGCTAACCGGCCAATAATTTCCCATCTTCTGCCTCCCTCCTTTCTGAAACAGGAGGTGTTACATTAGCCACTTTCCAGTCCTCTGGGGCCCTTCCTGCCTCCAGTGATTCCTGAAATGCCTCCACAATTTCCTCAGCTATCTCTTTTAGAACCCTGGAGTGTAGTCCATCCGGCCCAGGTTATTTATCCACTTTCAGACCTTTCAGCTTCCCCAGTACCTTCTCCTTAGTAATGGTCACTGCAGTCACCTCTGCCCCCGATTCTCCTGGAGCTCTGGCATCCCATTGGTGTCTTCCACCGTGAAGACTGATGGAAAGTAACGATTCAGTTTGTCTGCCATTTCTTTGTTTCCTATTATTACTTCTCCAGCAACACTTTCTAGTGGTTCAATGTCTATTTTTGCCTCTCTCTTACCTTTTATATATTGAAAAATCTCTTCCTATCTTCCTTTATATTACTAGCTAACTTGCACTCATATTTCATCTTCTCTCCCTTTATTGCTTTTTTCGTTGTCCTCTGCTCGCTTTTAAAGGTTTCCCAATCCTCTGGTTTCCCACTAATCCTCGCCACTTTGTATGCTTTTTCTTTAGCCTTTATGCTGTCCTTGACATCCCTCGTCAGCCATGGATTCCTTGCCTCCCCTTAGCATGTTTCCTCCTCCTTGGGATGAATTTCTGTTGTGCCCCCCAAAACTCCTGCCATTGCTGTTCCACTGCCTTCCCTGCTCGGCTCCTTTTCCAATCCACTCTGCCCAGCTCCTCCCTCCTGTCTTTGTAGTTACCCTTATTTAATTGTAATACCGTTACATCTGATTGCAGCTTCTCCCTCTCAAACTGCAGGGTAAATTCTATCATATTGTGGTCACTACTCCCTAAGGGTTCCTGCATCTTATGTTCCCTAATCAAGTCTGCCTCATTACACATCACCAAATCCCGAATGGCCTGTTCCCAGGTAGGCTGTCACAAGCTGCTCCAAAAAAACATCTCTTAGACACTCCACAAATTCCTTTTCTTGGGATCCACTACCAACCTGATTTTCCCAGTCCACCTGCATATTGAAAGTCACCCATGACTATTGTGATATTGCCTTTTTTACTTGCTTTCTCTATCTCCTGACTTATTTTCTGCCCCACATCCTGACTCCTGCTAGGGGGGCCTGTACATAACTCCCATCAGGGTCTTTTTACCTTTGCGATTCCTCAACTCTACCCACAGAGATTATATGCCTTCTGATCCTATATCGCTCCTTGCTATCGATTTAACTTCATTGCTTACTAACAATGCAACCCCGCCCCCTTTGCCCATCTGCCTGTCCTTTCGATAGGACACATATCCTTGGATATTTAGCTCCCAGCCCTGATCCCCTTGCAGCCACGTCTCTGTGATGCCCACAACATCGTACCGGCCAATTTAAATGTGCGCAACAAGCTCATTGACCTTGTTCCGTATACTGCGCGCATTTAGGTACAACACCCTCAGTCCTGCATTGACCACCTCCCTTCTCACACTTGTCACCTATTTTGACCTGCCTGAGGGTGATGATGTTCTTTTATTTTGGTTCTCTGTGGTGAATGTAACTTGGTAATTCACACTGTATCTTTGTAAGCGCAGTAGCGTTATCCGACCACTAGGGGGAGTAGCTCTGGGAATGCTCTGGAGTTTGTACAGGGCTCCTCCCCCTTGTGCTGCTGTATAAATACCCTTGTCCAGAGTCAGCCTGCAGTTCACCGAGAGTTCATCAACGGGTAACAGGCTGGCTCTGTAGTAAGTAGATTAAAACCACTGTTCATATCGGAAAGCACGTGTCTGGTGAATTGATGGTTCCATCATTCTCTATTTCCCCTTCAGTTATTACACCTTCTAAGCTCACATTCTGGTTCCCAGCCCCCTGCGAAACTAGTTTAAACCCTCCCGAGTGACTCCAGCAAACTTCCCAACCAGGATATCGGAGCCCCTCCAGTTTAGATGCAACCCGTCCTTCTTGTACAGGTCCCATCTGCCCCGGAAGAAATCCCAATGGCCCAGAAATCTGAAACCCTCCCTCCAACACCACTGGGTTTAGCCACGTGTTCAGCTGCTCTATCCTCCTATTTCTAGCCTCACTGGCACGTGGCATAGGGAGTAATCCCGAGATTACTACCCTACAGATCCTGCTTTTTTTGGCTTACTGGCTAACTCCCTGAACTCCTTCTGCAGGACCTCATCACTCTTCCTGCCTATGTCGTTAGTACCTAAGCGTACTACGACCTCTGGCTGTTCACCCTCCCCCTTCAGGATGTCCTGTGTTCGTTCAGAGACATCCTTGACCCTGGCACCAGGGAGGCAACACACCATCCTGGAGTCTCTTTCACGTCCACAGAAGCGCCTATCTGTGCCCCTTACTATAGAGTCCTCTATAACTCGCTCTCCTGCACTTTGCCCTCCCCTGCTGAGCAACAGAGCCAGTTACAGTGCTACTGTTACCGTTAGTCCAGTACTTAGAAAGACAGAGTACTGGGCTAATGGTAGGATTCTTGGTCGTGTGGCTGAGCAGAGAGATCTCAGTGTCCATGTCCATAGATCCCTGAAAGTTGCCACCCAGGTTGAGAGGGTTGTTAAGAAGGCGTACAGTGTGTTAGCTTTTATTGGTAGAGGGATTGAGTTTCGGAGCCACGGGGTCACGTTGCAGTTGTACATAACTCTGGTGCGGCCGCATTTGGAGTATTGCGTGCAGTTCTGGTCGCCGCACTTTGGAAGGATGCGGAAGCATTAGAAAGGGTGCAGAGGAGATTTACCAGGATGTTGCCTGGTATGGAGGGAAGATCTTATGAGGAAAGGCTGAGGGACTTGAGGCTGTTTTCGTTAGAGAGAAGAAGGTTAAGAGGTGACTTAATTGAGGCATACAAGATGATCAGAGGATTAGATAGGGTGGACAGCGAGAGCCTTTTTCCTCGGATGGTGATGTCCAGCACGAGGGGACATAGCTTTAAATTGAGGGGAGATAGATACAGGACAGATGTCAGAGGGAGGTTCTTTACTCAGAGAGTAGTAAGGGCGTGGAATGCCCTGCCTGCAACAGTAGTAGACTCGCCAACACTAAACGCATTCAAATGGTCATTGGATAGGCATATGGACGATAAGGGAATAGTGTAGATGGGCTTTAGAGGGGTTTCACAGGTTGGCGCAAAATCGAGGGCCGAAGGGCCTGTACTGTAATGTTCTGATGTTGTTTTTCCCAATAGGCTATCCCACCCAACAGTATCCAAAACATTTCAGGCCACACAATCTTCCAGAGAAGTGAGGCCGATCAGACAGAATACTGAAACCAAGCAGAAAGCACACAGATTTATTTCAATTCTCAATCTTCCTTCGTCAAAACCTCAAATGGGAATCGTTTTTACAAAAGAGAAAGTACAATATTCACAAGTCTCTTCTTATTACCCACAAGAGTAATTCGACCGTGTGTGCAGGGGGGGGGGAACACACCGAAGGTCAAGCCGGCCTTTGCTGCCGTTGAGTGTGGGGAAAGAGTCTCTGGGAAGTGATCGGGGCCCCCCCCCGCGTTACACAATCCTGTTCGGCAGCAGCGCCCCATCCAGTGTTTTGGTGTTGACCCTGGAATCTTCGGGCGAGTCGGTGATGTTGGTAACTTGCACAGCGGGCACAAATAACCCACTTTCCCCCCTCAGGCTGTGAACGTCACGGTGACACAGGAGCCGGGAGCGTGGCTGCTCCCGTATTGTTCAGGCAGCGCCCCCTTCAACCATCCCTCTGTCAGCTCCACCAATTTCAGGGGCTCTGGCGATGGGACAATCAGATTTGGAAAGGGTCCTGCTGAGTTTCAGTCACGTCTTTAACAGCCACATGGTTGAAAAGGTCCAGAACGCAAAGGCAGGAGGCAGATCGTCACAGTCAGACCTGGAAACGGCCACACAGGTGTCCCAGGTGACCGATGTTCTTGTGCAGGATGCTGTGGAGGACGTTCAGGTACTTGCTGATATCGCCGTCCCGCGCGAAGTCCCGGTAGAACTGGCCCTGCTCGGGGTCGAAGGTGAACTTCTGGGGCAGCGGGCCATTGTCCTTCATGTACTCCCAGACGGTCAGCAGCAGCAGGTGGACCTCGAAGGGGGTGAGCAGGTGAAAGATTTCGTGCATGTTGCTGAGCACAGGCGGCAGGAGCTGGCCCTGCCCCATGCAGGAGATCAGGCTGCAGGAGGCCTGGAGCTGCCAGGGGGAGCTGGCGGTCAGTGAGTGGCGCGAGGCCTCCCAGTGGGCCATGAGGGTGGCCAGGAGACCCCGGAGGAGTACGGAGCAGTAACACAGAGCCGGCCGGCCCAGGGCCACGAACTGGAGCAGCGGGAAGAGCAACGGGTTCTCCTCAAAGCGGTTACGGATCTGCAGGTCCCGCTCCACCGTGTTGCGGGCGTGTTCCTCGGGGGGCCAGGCCAGCTCGCTGTTGGTGACGTCGGGGCACAGACCCTCCACCAGGGCCACAGCGACCGCCTTGGCCGCTTCGGGGTTGATGGGGGGGTGGCTGAGGCCGGGGTCAGGCTCCGCCAGGGGGCGGCCGCCGCTGCCGCACCTCACCACCAGGCTCAGCAGCTGGTACAGGTTGTGGGCCGCCTCCTGGGGCCCCGGGCCGGTGACGGTGGAGGCCGGCTTCAGCCCCCGGCCGATCACACCGGCGTGGAACACGGCCCAGATGCTGCCGCTGAAGTTGACGGCGGTGCCAAACTTGCGGTTGACGTCGAGCAGGGCGTCGCCGCTGGCGGAGGCGGGGGGGATTCCCGGCGCCCACGCCGCGCCCTGCACCCACCCGCCGAACAGCCCGGCGCTGCCGGAGTGCGTGGCCGAGCGGACCAGCTGCTGGAGGACGGCGCGCAGGGCGGCCGCCGACACGGCACTCAGGCGGGTCAGCAGGCGGCCGCAGTCGGAAGCCGCCGCCACCCGGCCACGCCGCAGCGCCAGCAGGAACTGCCCCACCGCCGAACGCACCAGGCCGGCCAGCTGGGCCGGGCTGAGGGCCGGCGGCAAGGGGACGGCCGAGAGGAGCAGGGCGGCGGCCTCCGAGACCTGGGGGTCGGAGTGCGGCAGCAGTTGGCCCAGGTCGCGGACGTGCCAGGAGAGGGCGTCGGCCAGGCGGGCGCCGATGGGGGAGGGCATCTCCTCCTCCGGCCCCTCCCACTGCACCAAGGTGGCCAGGTTAACCATCAGGCGGGCGGCCTGCATCTCGGGGAGGCTGGACGAGTGGAGCCGGGCCACGCAGCGCCTGACGGTGGCCGGAAGGAGCCCGGGCATGGAGGCAGCCAGCCCCCCGTACAGCTGGACAGGCAGCGCCAGCTCCTCGGGGGAGCAGGCAAACGCCAGCAGGTGGCACAGAGCCTCGGTGGCACAGCTCTGCCCACAGTAGACGGAGAGCAGGCCCAGCAGCTGGTGCTGCCACAGGTGACGCTTACGCTCCAGCCTCAGAGTCTCCACGCACAGGTCCCTCACTCTGCCCTTCAGCTCGTCGAAGAAGGGGATGGGGCGGGGCTGGGGCTCGCACAGGCTGGCCGAGGGCCGGTTGTACACCAGCTTCTGCAGGTTGAGCAGGAGCAGCTGGATGATTCGGTGGCAAGCCTCCCTCACGCTCTCCCTCACGGCCAGCCCCGGGGTGGTGATGACCGAGGCGGGCATGGCGGTGTTGACCAGGAACTGGAGGATGCGGTACGCCCCGGGGCCGGTCTGGCAGATCAGGTGGACCACCAGGCCCACCAGGTTCTCCGCGTCGTCGCGGCCCAGGCCCGTGAAGTGCTGGTGGAGCTGGTCCAGGACGGGGGGCTTGAGCGAATCGATGAGCTCCCCGGAGACGGTGCTGAGCAGCATGGGCGACATGGCAGCCAGCTGCAGGAGGAAGGGCACGGTGGCCAGCTGCTGGGCGTCCCGGCCTGAGCCCAGGCTCTCGTGGAACATCAGCAGCAGCTCCTGCTTGATGCTGGCAGAGTGCCGGGTGGCCAGGTGACCCAGGATGCCCACCACAGAGGCCATCTTGGGGACTCGCTTGTCGGCCAAGGTGGGGAAGAGCGGGTCCACGACGGAGGAGGCCCCGTGCATGCAGAAATCCTTCAGGCCGCAGGAGAGGACGCGGCTGATGATGGTGTTGGGGAAGGAGGAGCCGATGTGGGCCACCACCCAGTCAAAGTGGGGCGAATGCTGGACGGAGGTGTCGAGCAGAGCGTCAACGCAGGCGTCGGGGCAGCTGCTGATCATCGAGGACAGGCACTGCATGTAAATGTCCATCAGGACCCGGGTAGCCTTGCAGGACATCCACAGCTGCAGCAGCTCATTCAGGCTGCTAGCGTGAGGCACCTGGTGCCGCCCGGAGTATTTACTGCTGAGCTGGCCCATCAGGTCGATGGACCAGGCCGACACCAGGGGGGCCCAGGCCCGGGGATTAGAGTGGACAAACTCGGACAGGACAGTCTGGATCTCCTGGGTGACATCGTCCAGACCCGGCCGCCCCAGGACAGGCCCTCGCCCGCTGCCCATCCCACCCTCGTGGTTAAGGTCCAGGATGTAGCAGCTAACATACTCGTCGAAGACCCCTCGCAAGTACTCCAGGACAGCCCCCCGGGCCGGTGGCAGATTCCGCAGCAGGAGGATCCCGCACCGAGCGTGGTCTTTCACTGTCAGCTTGTGCCCGCGGACAGGGTCAATCCCGCTGATAAAAGCCTTCATCTCCTGCAGCAACTCCTGCGAACTGCAACGAAGAAAGGAAGAGAAATTAGCCGAGTGAAATCAGAAGGGGAGGCCATTCAATCCAACTTGGCTGCTAGCCCTTGGAAAGATCCATCTAATTAGCCGCCTCTTTCCCCCCACAGCTCTGCAGATTCCTCCTGTCTGGAGTATTTCCCCGATTCCCTCCTGGGTCTGCTTCCACCGCCCTTTCACCCACAGAGTCGGACACACACCTTCTGCTGAGGTCTCGCCAGTTTTTAGAAAGGTTCGGCTCAGCTCTACATTCCTTCAAAATAAACTGAGAGAACACAGTGCAGAAGGAGGCCATTCGGCCCATCGAGTCTGCACCGACCCACTTAATCCCTCACTTCCACCCTATCCCTGTAAGCCAATAACCCCTCCTAACCTTTTTGGACACTAAGGGCAATTTATCACGGCCAATCCACCCTAACCTGCACATCTTTGGACTGTGAAAGGAAACCGGAGCACCCGGAGGAAACCCACGCAGGCACGGGGAGAACGTGCAGACTCCGCACAGACAGTGACCCAGGACCGGGATCGAACCCGGGACCTCTGCGCCGTGATGCAGCAGTGCTAACCACTGCGCCGCCGTGCCGCCCTGACTTTTCTATTCAATGCATTGTCAAATCGATCACTCCCACTCTCTCATCTCACTGTCAGAAAGTTGTGGTTTTGAGCCACAGTCCACGCGGTTCCCAGAGAATTCCTACGGTCCAGTACAAAATACATCCCAACCTCAGTACTGAGGGAGTGCCGCATTGTCAGAGGGTCAGTACTGAGGGAGCGCCGCACTGTCAGAGGGTCAGTACTGAGGGAGTGCCGCACTGTCAGAGGGTCAGTACTGAGGGAGTGCCGCATTGTCAGAGGGTCAGTACTGAGGGAGTGCTGCACTGTCAGAGGGTCAGTACTGAGGGAGTGCCGCACTGTCAGAGGGTCAGTGCTCAGAGAGCGCCGCACTGTCAGAGGGTCAGTACTGAGGGAGTGCCGCACTGTCAGAGGGTCAGTACTGAGGGAGTGCCGCACTGTCAGAGGGTCAGCACTGAGGGAGCCCCGCACTGTCAGAGGGTCAGTACTGAGGGAGTGCCGCACTGTCAGAGGGTCAGTACTGAGGGAGTGCCGCACTGTCAGAGGGTCAGTACTGAGGGATTGCCGCACTGTCAGAGGGTCAGTACTGAGGGAGTGCCGCACTGTCAGAGGGTCAGTGCTGAGGGAGCCCCGCACTGTCAGAGGGTCAGTACTGAGGGAGCCCCGCACTGTCAGAGGGTCAGTGCGGAGGGAGGGGAGGGTCAGTGCGGAGGGAGGGGAGGGTCAGTGCGGAGGGAGGGGAGGGTCAGTGCGGAGGGAGGGGAGGGTCAGTGCGGAGGGAGGGGAGGGTCAGTGCGGAGGGAGGGGAGGGTCAGTGCGGAGGGAGGGGAGGGTCAGTGCGGAGGGAGGGGAGGGTCAGTAGGGAGGGGAGGGTCAGTGGGGAGGGGAGGGTCAGTGGGGAGGGGAGGGTCAGTGGGGAGGGGAGGGTCAGTGGGGAGGGGAGGGTCAGTGGGGAGGGGAGGGTCAGTGGGGAGGGGAGGGTCAGTGGGGAGGGGAGGGTCAGTGGGGAGGGGAGGGTCAGTGGGGAGGGGAGGGTCAGTGGGGAGGGGAGGGTCAGTAGGGAGGGTCAGTCTGTGCTGGAGGAATTCTATGTAAACCGGTCACGCTGCAGTTCCGGCCTCCGGCCGGCGGTGGCGCTGTGGGGGGAGGACCCAGGTTTCCCGCTCACTCGCCTGATTCCGGCCCGGTGATTGGCGCTTCCCTCCAGGGCCGCGGCCGCCGCCATTGTCTGGGCGGGGTCGGTCCGCCGCTCCCACGGGGTGGGTTCGGGGTGGTAGCCGAGCCCCGGGGCCGCCTCCCGGCCGCTCAGCCTGTCCGCCCGCTCCGTCCCTCCGACAGGCCGCTCACATCCACTTCCGGCGCAAAGCTGGTGACACCGACACGCACTTCCGGCGCAGGGCTGGGGCCGCCGACACCCGTTTCCGGCGGGTGCCGCCGCCTCAATCCTCCGGCCGGAAAAACCCCGACTTCCGGCACCGGAGAGCTGCCGCCGCCTAAACACTCCGGCTGGAGCCCCCCGCCCCGGCCTGCGGTTCCTGGGGTCAGACACAATCCCAGGGGGGGTGGGGAATCCACCCTACAGGTCAGTGTCTTCATCACATTGTCAATCAGTGCATCCGCCTGACAGGGGAATGGAGCTGAGACCCTGGGAATTCAGGACAACAACAATCTGCATTGATCTAGCACCGTTGGTGCAGCAAATAATCAGTCCCCAGTTGAGGGGTGACTCTGATCTGTATCAGGACCGGGCACCCAGCTCAAGGTCAGATCCACAGAGCGTCTTGTGGAACTGAGCCAGGATGTCCCACCGCCCATTACACAGCCCGTTACACTGCCCGTTACACTGCCCATTACACAGCCCGTTACACTGCCCATTACACAGCCCCTAACACTGCCCGATACACAGCTCGTTACACTGCCCGTGACAGAGCCCGTTACACAGCTCGTTACACTGCCCATTACACAGCCCGTTACACTGCCCGATACACAGCTCGTTACACAGCCCGTGACAGAGCCCGTTACACAGCTCGTTACACTGCCCATTACACAGCTCGTTACACAGCCCGTTACACTGCCCGTTACACAGCCCGTTACACTGCCCATTACACAGCCCGTTACACAGCCCATTACACAGCTCGTTACACTGCCCATTACACAGCCCGTTACACTGCCCATTACACAGCCCATTACACAGCCCGTTACACTGCCCATTACACAGCCCGTTACACTGCCCATTGCAGAGCTCGTTACACTGCCCATTACACAGCCCGTTACACTGCACATTACACAGCCCGTTACACAGCTCGTTACACAGCCCGTTACACTGCCCATTACACAGCCCGTTACACAGCCCGTTACACTGCCCATTACACTGCCCATTACACAGCCCATTACACAGCCCGTTACACAGCCCGTTACACAGCTCGTTACACAGCCCGTTACACAGCCCATTACACAGCTCGTTACACTGCCCATTACGCAGCCCGTTACACTGCCCATTACACAGCCTGTTACACTGCCCATTACACAGCCCGTTACACTGCCCATTACACAGCCCGTTACACAGCCCGTTACACTGCCCATTACACAGCCCGTTACACATCCCGTTACACTGCCCATTACAGAGCTCGTTACACTGCCCATTACACAGCCCATTACACAGCTCGTTACACAGCCCGTTACACAGCCTGTTACACTGCCCATTACACAGCTCATTACACTGCCCATTACACAGCTCGTTACACAGCCCGTTACACTGCCCATTACACAGCCCATTACACAGCCCGTTACACTGCCCATTACACAGCCTGTTACACTGCCCATTACACAGCCTGTTACACTGCCCATTACACAGCCCATTACACAGCCCGTTACACTGCCCATTACACAGCCTGTTACACTGCCCATTACACAGCCCGTTACACTGCCCATTACACAGCCCGTTACACTGCCCATTACACAGCCCGTTACACAGCCTGTTACACTGCCCATTACACAGCCTGTTACACTGCCCATTACACAGCTCGTTACACTGCCCATTACACAGCCCGTTACACTGCCCATTACACAGTCCGTTACACAGCCCGTTACACTGCCCATTACACAGCCCGTTAAACAGCCCATTACACTGCCCATTACACAGCCCATTACACAGCCTGTTACACTGCCCATTACACAGCCCGTTACACTGCCCATTACACAGCCCATTACACTGCCCATTGCAGAGCTCGTTACACTGCCCATTGCACAGCCCGTTACACTGCCCATTACACAGCCCGTTACACAGCCCGTTACACAGCCTGTTACACTGCCCATTACACAGCCTGTTACACTGCCCATTACACAGCTCGTTACACTGCCCATTACACAGCCCGTTACACTGACCATTACACAGCCCGTTCCACTGCCCATTACACAGCCCATTACACTGCCCATTACACAGCCTGTTACACTGCCCATTACACAGCCTGTTACACTGCCCATTACACAGCCCGTTACACTGCCCATTACACAGCCCGTTACACTGCCCATTACACAGCCCGTTACACTGCCCATTACACAGCCCGTTACACAGCTCGTTACACAGCCCGTTACACTGCCCATTACACAGCCCGTTACACTGCCCATTACACAGCCCGTTACACAGCTCATTACACAGCCCGTTACACTGCCCATTACACAGCCCGTTACACTGCCCATTACACAGCCTGTTACACTGCCCATTACACAGCCCGTCACACAGCTCGTTACACAGCCCGTTACACTGCCATTACACAGCCCGTTACACT